>NC_143576.1:124323841-124623841 GCF_048544385.1 Mastigoproctus giganteus | reverse complement strand
CTTTACTGTCGGTGAGACAACCGTCACCCAGTTCTCTCTCAAATTCAGCAGAAGATCTATTCTCTCCATCAACGTGAATACAACATCTGCTTCTGCCGGATTCCCAGCCACATTGGGATTAGAGAAAATGATTTGGCTGGCACTGCAGCCAAATCAACAATTCCCACTAATAATAGTGGTTGTTTCTGTAAACAATTCCCACTAGTAGTTGTTGGTGACTCTATTGTCAGGGAAACGGGGAACATCCTTTGCAAAAAGGATAGGTGGAACAGGACCAAGTTATGTCTGCCGGGGGCAAAGGTTGATGACTTTATAGAGCGGATATCATCTTTTAAGGGCACAAAGAGTGATATAATTGTACACGTTGGTACTAATGATATTAAGAGTAGGAGACCAGCAGAATTACTTAACAAGTATAGGTCATTGTTGAAAAAAAGCCATGAATTAGGGTTGAATTTGAAAGTGTCTGCAATTCTACCCAGACATGATAGGAGGGAGTATATGATGAGAGCTTTGTCGATCAATTCGGTCCTGGAAAGATTGTTAAAGGCTCAAAGTGTAGAATTTTTTTCAGCCTGGTCTGTACTTGTTAACAGAAGAGACTGCTTCTACAGGGATGGGATACACTTAAATAGAAAGGGTGCAAGAATATTTGCTGATGCTATCGAGGCAGTGTTAGGTGAGTCGGAAAACTGCTAGCTTCGGGGGATACAAGGACTAATAGATTAACAGTAGCAACTGGCAGAGGTGAAAGTGATTCTCGCACTGCTTCTATTGGAATGAGCAGCATCCTGGGAGTCATTACGGTACAATTAAACACATGGGTTGTGTTAGGGTAGCTAAGAATAGGAACAGGTGCATGTATACTTGCGTGTACACCAGTCCTAGAAGTTTGGTAAATAAATTTGATGAATTTGAAGTATTGCTCAAAACATCAAAGGCAGATATTGTTGGGATATCAGAGACATGGTGTCACACAGATATAAGGAATGCAGAACTAGAATTTGGGGAGTACAATATGTACAGAAAGGATAAACAGGATAGGAAGGGAGGAGGGGTTATGCTATTAGTTAAGAAACACATAAAATCCAAGGAAGTGAAGCCAGTCGACATCGCTAGACAGTGCAGTGTAGAGTCGGTTTGGTGTGACATAAGCATTGGGAGATCAAAATTGAGAGTAGGAGTGTGCTATAGGCCTAATGACTCTGATGAGTATAATAAGAAACTGTACAGGGAAATAGAGTGGGCCAGTAAATCAGAGAGTCTTATAATGGGGGATTTTAATTTGACAGATATTGACTGGAATTTGTGGGTTGATCACTCACACACTAGCTAGCAAGGCTTTTGTGGATTTATTGGATGATTGTTTTCTACATCAGCATGTTCGGGAGGCAACTAGAGGGAGTAATACTCTTGATCTGATTATCAGTAGTGATTCTTCATGCATTAAGAATCTGCAGATAACGGAACCACTAGGTGGCAGTGATCACAGTGTGCTGAAGTGGGATTTACTCAAAGAGGTAACTACCATCAGGGGTAAAGGGAAGGGTTTTTGCTTTTGTAAAGGCGACTATGATGGTCTGAGACAGTATTTAAATTCTATACAGTGGGACCAACTGACGATGTTACCAACAGCGAATTCAAAATGGGAAGGATTCAAAGAACTTATCTTGGAAGCTACTAGGCTTTACGTACCAACTAAGAAATATTGTTCAAGGTTTAGGCCTAAATGGATGTCAGATGAACTAATGAGACATGAGACATATGGCAGAGAAGAAAAATGCATCGGATACATATAAATTAATGGGTGACATGGAAGCTTATGATAGATATAAGCTGGTCTGTAACCAAGTCACAAAGAAGATTAGGTAGGCAGAGGCAGATTATGAGAAATCCTTGGCAAAGGATGCAAAGAAAAACAAAAAAGAGTTCTTTACCTATGTAATCGCTAGAAGGAAAGGGATGAATCAGATTGGTCCACTGGATATTGATGGTTCAACAGTTGAGGATCCTGCTCAGGTGACTAACAAACTAAAAGAGTATTTTGCATCTACATTCACACATGAGGAGTTATTCAGGAAGGGGAATGCCAGAGGTGAAGTAAACTCTGGCAGTGAGCTAGTTGATTTTGTAATAACTGAGAGAAAAGTGGAGGAGAAATTGTTGAGGATAAACATAAAAAAGCCACCCGGGGTGGATGGGATCTATCCAGTTATATTAAAGGAGGCAGCAAAGGAAGTAAGCAAACCCTTAGCTATAATTATGAGAGCTTCTTTGGACTCAGGGGAGGTACTCATAGACTGGAGATGTGCAAATGTGACCACAATTCACAAAGGAGGATCAAAGGCTGACACAAGTAATTATAGACCTGTGAGTTTAACTTCTGTTCCAGGAAAATTAATGGAGGTACTAGTTAAAGAAGCACTGCAGGATCATCTAGACAAGACTTCAGTTATAGCTTGCACACAGCATGGTTTTGTTAAGGGAGAGCCTTGCCTGACCAATTTGATTGGATACTATGATGCAGTCACAAAAGAACTGGATGCATGGAATAACTTTGATATTATATATTTGGATCTTAGAAAGGCTTTTGATACTGTTGCAAATGGAAGACTACTGCACAAATTGGAGCAGTGTGGCATTGGAGGCAAATTGCTGCTATGGACAAAGGGATGGTTGAGGGGAGAAGACAGAGAGTGGTAATCAGTGGACACTGCTCATCATGGACTAATGTTATTAGTGGAGTTCCTCAGGGTTCAGTGTTGGGTCCATTGTTGTTTTCTGTATTTATAAATGATATTGATGATGGTATATCAAGCTTAATGTCCAAGTTTGCAGACAATACAAAAGTTGGCAGGGTTGTTAAGGACACTACGCTATGCTGCTGCAACAGGATCTGGAAAGGTTGAGCAGATGGGCTGAGAGGTGGCAAATGAAGTTTAACATTGACAAATGTAAAGTACTACATATGGGAAACAGTAACCCCAAAGCAACGTATCAACTCTGTGGTACTACACTGACAGTGGTAGAGAATGAAAAGGACCTGGGAGTAATTGTGCAGGCAGATATGAAGTTCTCTGGGCAGTGCAGACGGGCTGCAAGAGTAGCTCATGGTGTATTGTCAATGATATACAGGAATTTTTCTAGCAGGGATAGGGAGGTGATAAATTACATGATATTCCCTTGTATAAGGCAATGGTCAGGCCACACCTTGAGTACTGTTTACAGGTCTGGAGGCCTCGTTTTAAGAAGGATGTAGAGCTGCTGGAATGAGTCAAGAGAAGGGCAACAAGATTAGTGAAGGGAACAAAGGGTTGCTCTCCCGAAGAAAGGCTTAAGTTTGCAAATTACAGTGTCTGGAGACTAGGCACCGGTGAGGTGATCTGATAGAAGTGTATAAAGCCTTGAATGGTTTGAGCATGCTCAATGCCAATGGGATTTCCCTCTTGCTCAGAATAATCACCTGAGAGGGCATAAATTCAAATTGAGGAAAGACATATGTAGGAGAGATGTGTGGAAATTTGCCTTTAGCCAGCAGGTAGTTGGTTGGTGGAACAGACTTCCATCTCTTGTTGTGTAAGTTGATAGCCTAAATAAATTTAAGGCTTAGCTAGACAGGTATTTCAAATGAATTGGAGGGGTGAAATGGGAGTGGTTTTTTTTAAATTTATTATTATTATTTTTTTTTTTTTTTTTTGGCTGATGCTGCATAAGCTTGCTTTCTTGCATCATATGCCTCTACTAATGGTTGCCCGTCAGTTCCCTATACAGACTACATGAAAAGATTCACTCTCAGTGGCAGAATTTGTGGGATAGACAGCCTACAAATAAATTACATGATATAAAGCCTGTAATTGAACCGTGGCAGTCTAGTCTGCACAGGAATCTTAAGGAGGAAGTTGTTTTTGCCTGAACCCACATAGGACACAGTCATCTGACAAATTCATATTTGCTAAGGGCTGATGATCCTCCTGTGACACAGTTTTATCTGTGAAACATATTTTAATAGAATGCCCAGATATTAATGATATGTGTTTTACTGCTTTTTACCCATCTGAATGAGCCTTATACACAGTCAGATTTTATCACACAATAACCACGTGTGATATGTTTTTAAATTTTTACAAACTATTAATATTTAGCGATATATATAGTATTGGGCATTTGTTTTTAGCCATTGTTTTTTTTTTTTTTTCTTTTCGATTTTATGTATTTACAATTTTTGAGTTGTAACCTTTCTGTAAGGTTACAATATATCTTTTATTCATTTGTATTTTTATGGCATAGTCATGGCACGCCATAGCCTTTGTCGCTTTTGTACCAATAAAATTGAAATCCAACCAATCAATCTGGTCAGTCTTATTTTTGTGCCTTTACTTTCCAGAATCAAAGCAACTTCTGTTGCCATCCTTTTACTATCTTTTTCTCCCCATAATTTAATGTTTGCTTCTTTTATCTCGAGTTTTTGCCTAATCCATAGAGGGCTATTATTATTGTATATATATTTTATTTAATGTGTTTGCTGCCTGTCAGGCTAGCTGTGTTTTTATCTCCTGGCCTAGCTGCAACTGGTAAAACAATAATAAACATAATAGCTTTGCCTGACATGTCAGTCAATGTAATTATTTATAATTGGTTTATTTTTTTTTATTTATTATATATTTTTATTTAAATTCTTTATTAATTTTCTCCTTAGAGCAATGCACTTGTTTTTGCCTCAAAGTACACAAACCTACCTTTCAGCTTTTTAGATAAAAAAAAAAAAAAAAAAAACTATTTCTGCCTTTCAGCTTAAATAAACAGTGTACAATTCAGACAGATATAGTGGTAGTAATTTTGATAACGTCTTGAGAAACAACTTGTTTCTCTCTTCTGCATATTTAAATTTTCATATGGAAGCAATTAAATTAAAAAGAAGGAAGGCTAATAATCTGAACATCATTAAAATGTTACTTCTTTGAAATGCACTTTATTTAGTGAGTCAAAATTTTCCATTTAGCAACAAACATAATTCAATATGGTGATATAAACACAACAAGCAAGAATAGAACTACTCTTTCATAAAAGATTAGTTCTTGAGTACCTGAGTATTTGCAGTTTCCAGAGACACCAAGAACCAGAGTTCTCCGGTACTCTGGAAACTGGAAGTGTGTGTGGGGGGGGGATGAGATGCTTTTTAGTCTTGTTATGGATTGGTATAAGTATGAGAATTCATATTCAAATTATTTTATTTTATAATTTTTCTTATTATTTATTATTCTTCCATGACTTTCTTTAAATTAATATTTTTTTCTTTTATATCCATTTACAATAAGGATAAAGATGGCCAAACAGCTTTACATTATGGTAAGTGTATGCCTGAACATTTGTCAGAGTAGTGAAATTAGTTTTAACATTTCAGCAATGTTCACATATTGTTTTTGTTTTTTTATGAAAACCTCAAACATAAGAGGTATTAGAACCTATAGTATTTAATATCATGCATGGGTTGAAGGTTGGGAAGATGAAAGAAGATACTTGTTCACATTACACTTCAATATCTGTAGATTGTAATTTTAAGGAAATACATATGAAATGAGGTTGTTCCAGAAAACAGAACTTGAAGAAATAAATGAGGAAGAAGAAAAGTTGGTTCTGTGAGTTTGAAGTTGGACAATAAAATGGATGCTGAGTGGTTGCAGCATGTGTTTGGACTGGTTTGGAAGGGAGAGAGAGAGAGAGAGAGAGAGAGAGAGAGAGAGAGAGAGAGAGAGAGCAGGAATTATAGAAGCCAATTCAGAAGAACAGTGCCAATAAAAATATCTATAGAAAAAGCATGCAGCAGAAACAGAAAGTCTATGAGACAGAGTAGGAGACTTTGTTAAAAATGGGTCATTAATTAACTTAACTACCATTCTTTTGAATGGAATCTAGAAGCCTGAGAGAGATTTTGGGGCACAGCCCCAGATGTGAGAATATTCCGTGGTAGGGCAGATTTGTGATTTGTACTGAGTGAACAGCTCTTTGGAAGAAAAGTAATGCAGAGAGCAAAAGAGAAAAACCTAGTTTTTTAGATGCAGAGGAAGCAATATTTGTGATATGCTTATGCAAAGCAAGATTAGAAGTCAGAGTAAATCCTAATGGATATGTGATCTTGTCTAGAAATCTGAATGTCAAAGATAAGCATAGGAGCAGAAGAATTCTTTTTTGCGAGATATAAGACCAGACTGAGTTTTAGAAGGAATGAAATCAACTCAGTTATCTTTGCCCCACTGGAGAGCAGCATTTAAGAAATTGTTAGTGGATATTCAAGAAGTTGAAGCTGTTTTGTGCAGGGCAAGGTTTCTCAAACTTGAAGGTGGAATGCAATGTGCTATCATCAGCAAAACTGTGGATTAGATTTCCGGTCAGTGGAAGAAGGTCATTAATATACAAGTGGAAAAGAATGGGGAAAAAAACTGAACCTTAGGGAACAACTGCATCTGTGAAGAAGTTAGAAGATGGAGAGTGATTACTATCACCTGCACTGAATGGTCAGAGAGAAAACTGGATACCCAATTACAAAAAAAAACCAGTTGGCAAGTCATAAGATGAAAGCTTATTTAGAAGACTTTTATGCCAAACATGATCAAAACCTTTGAAGTGTCAAGAGCAACTGCTTGAGTTTCACCAAGCTTTTCCATTAAATTTGTCCATAGATGAGTAACATAAGACAGAATATCATCAGTGGATCGACACTGATGAAATCCATACTGGTGTTCGTTGATCAGATGAAAGATTTCCAGACAGTTTAAGAGTTGGCAGTTAATTGATTTCTCCATACTTTGGAAAGAGTAGAAGTAATTGCAATCAGATGATAATTGGATGGAAGGGATTTGTTACCCTTTTTAGGAACTGGCTGGATATGAGCAAATTTCGAAACAGATCGGGAAAACACCTATGGAATAACAAAGTGAAAAAAAAAAAGGTGACAGAACAGGAGTAAGCACAGGTATTGAGAACAAGAGGAGGAATACCATCAGCATTGAGCTTGGTCAATCCATTCAAAGCCTTAAACACCTCAATCAGATCACCTAGCAGGTGCCTAGTCTCTAGATGCTGCAATTTACAGAACTTAACCTTTTAAGAGCACCCCTTCTTCAAAGCAAAAGATAACTGCCAAAGATGAATAATATGGTAGATATTTTTTGCTATAAAAAGGGCAAATACTATAAACACCAGTTCTTAAATAATCTGTTGAAAAGACAATAACAATTTTTAAATTCGAATTTTTCTCCGCATGTAAAAAAATAATATGGGTTTTATTTCAATGCTAGTATTTCATTGTTTTTCTTCTGAGCATCTGTTATTTACATTGGGAGGACCCAACAAAATCTCTTTAAGATTACTTTATTTTACTTTGTCCAAAGAGGAGCTCTCTTGTTAATCATTATTTCTCACACATTCCTCTCTCTATCATAGGTGTTTGTTACTGCTGAATCTTTTCTAACTAATACTTGAGTATTATCTTTATAAATTACCATTTATAATTTTGCCACTTTCTTTAAACTTTTCAGAACCCATGTGGTTGCCACAGGGGTTATAAAAATATGAAGCCGTTGTTCAACTCCATACTCAGAGAACTAACTTTTCTTCTTCTTTCATTCTTTCCATTTTTGTTCCCTGGCACAATTTTCCTCCGTGTATATTTCCTGAAAATTACAATGTGCAAAAATTCAAGACTAGTTATATGCTATAATATAAAAAGTATTATCAATAAAAACAAGGGTTGTTCAGTAAAAATTCATCATCAAGTAGAAAGAATAACTGTCTAAACAAGTCCCCCACCCCAATTTAATTTAGTAAATTTGAACTTATTTTCTTGTCTAGAGTATACAAGTCTAAAATTGGATTGCAGACATTTTGTAGATGTATCCTAATCCCAGGAACTACCCACTTGCTTTAATATAATTTTTTTCTCTGAATACTATGCTGTACGATTATTTGCATGAAGTTGCCTACAACATTGCTTTTCATTTTGTTACAGAGTCTCTGGCAGAAGGGAAATGTGACTATTGTCAAAGTGGAGTACAGAACTATCCTCTCTTCTTCCTTAAACTAGCTGTTTTACCTCCTTAAAAATTAAATAATAATAATGAATTATGTAATTATGTACCAAATACATAATGAGTTGCTGCTGCTCTACTCTGAGACTAATAGTGTCACCAATAATGTCACAGCGGCAGCCGTTAAAAACGTCTTTATTGTGGGAACTAATTATGAAACTAAAATTATGTGTAAAGTTACCATTTTGCGTATATGTTCATGCAAACATGTTGTATTATAATTCCAATACCGAATTATTTTAGGAAATTGTCTTTTCACCCACCCCCATTTCCTTTTCGATAATGAGCAGTAAATTGTGCAAGAGTTATATCTTTTAATGTTTTGTTCCGTTTTTCATATTTAACAAAAATACTATCTTTCCATATATCCAAGGACTCACTATCAACTTGTTGTTCATCCAATTCAGCTTTCGATTTACGTAATTTCTGATGCTCGTGGGGCCATATTGTTGGCACGTATTCAATTGCTCTTGAAGACACGGACATTGGGTATCATAATAAATACCAAGCTGCCTCTTGTGAACTCATCTCCACAGAACTCAGTACATCTACACTTAATGCTCGTGTTAGATCAGTTATATCCATATCAGGATATTCTTTTTGTAGCTATATAATTTTCCTTTGAAGATTGCTTATTCACATATTCAACTACATATGCTGCACACAAATATTCTTCTATGATAAATTGTAAATCCTATTTAGACTTGAGCACTCCTAAAATCCAAGGATTATAATTATTCATGAATTTCTCTTCTATCTTGCGTTTAAGAAATACACGTGGTCGTTTGATACCAGCCCTCGAAATATTTGGATATTCTTCTTCTGATTGGCATTGATTTGATTTAAGGAATTCTTCGAAATTAACATGATTATCCAATTCTAATGAGTCGTGCATTTTATGATATTTTTTGCGATAAGCTAATTTTCGATTTTCATCTATGGCCATCGATATCAATATACGAGTTTGCGATACCGGCCAAAAAGGTGCTTCAAATCAACATTCG
Source organism: Mastigoproctus giganteus (assembly GCF_048544385.1). NCBI lineage: Eukaryota > Metazoa > Arthropoda > Arachnida > Uropygi > Thelyphonidae > Mastigoproctus > Mastigoproctus giganteus. Next base: position 124,614,753 of record NC_143576.1, on the reverse strand, counting down.
CGTCAGTTTGTGTTATTATTTTAATAGCAGGTAAAAGTATGTTTATGTTGCTGTAAATTTGAATAATCTGAAGTTTTCTCTCTAGAACATAATGCATCTATCATTTGGATTGCTTCTTCCATCCCACTTTCTTTTTCTTCTAATGGTGCAGAGGGTGCATTGTTCATCCATAATAATATATGTGCATGTAGACCTCCTCGATGTTGAAATTCAATGCATTTTTAAAATTCGATTTTAAAATTTTCAGTACACTCTAAACAATTTTATTAAAGTATATGGCACACATTAGGGGGGGGGTCTTCATTTATTAATGTAGCTCTTTCCATGTAAGGTAGATCCATAACTTCATTAGTTGTAATTTCTCGTTTATATCTGAATTTGTATAACATACGTAGTAATATGGGCCACGTTGGTTCACATGCACTCAACATTAAGAACATTGTAGGTTTTCCTAATTGACGAATCATGGCAAACATCTCATTTATGTTGACTCCAATAACATGCTTAATTGGGAATCAATTTTAGAAATGCCAAGTTAGAATCTAATGACTTGTTTATAAATTCTTTGATTCCAATATAGAACGAGTAATGTTAGCTGTTATTCCTACTAATTTAAATGCAATTTGCAAATTTTCTGCAGTACGCATTTGCATAATTTTCATTGCCATATATAGCATATGTTGGGGAGTTACTCCACAATGATCAGATCTACAAATTTCACTCAATGCCATGATAAAGGGAGTAATTTTCAATCCATTTTTAAATTTTCGTGCATGCCCCAAATATATAGCTGGAAAAGAAAGTTCTTTTGCATGTATATCAAATATGAAACTTGGAGATGATTCTGACCTGGTGCTATACATAAATATTTATCTTCAGTCCATAATAATGTTTGTTGTTGAATTAACAATAGTTCATCATCATTGTTGACAGGTTCCAAAATTTCATCTGAATGTTCCTGTTCACTATCATCATTTGTCCCCAAGAAATCATCACTCACTTTTATGCCATAGAATTTATACAAAGGTGAATTTATCAAATACCGTAACCATATTTTCACTATTTTCTTCTGCAAACATCCTTGCAGATATGATGATTTATGTATGAGTCTTCGTTTTAAATGTACATTAATGGCATAATCGTCATCTAATTCTCTGGTAATTGATGAACCATCGTATTTACGTTAACTGGTACATTTATTACTTGTCCAATGATCCCATATTGTCCATGTTCATAATGTAAACGACGACAAATTTGCATAAAGGGTAATTGTGGTGATATCAAACGCTCAGTTACAACATCCAATGGAGGCAAATGAGTAGGATATGTTGGATATATAAATCCATTTGACATGCTGTAGTTGGTATCCTTCCCTCTTTTAATGAATTATGACATTGAATTATGACATTTTAATGAATTATTACAAGAAGTGAGTACATGAAAGTACTCACTTCTTGTAAATGAAATTCATTTTGAAGTAATTCGTATGAAGTTGTTGGAAATGGCTTTAAATCTAATTAAAACCATAAATGATCACAAACATTACAACTAAATCCAAATGGGTTTTTGAGCTGACAATGTTTGAAAAACACTAGTTTTTCAAACTCATTGTCAGCTCATGTAGACACTATAGGGATGTAATTAGGAATCTAATTATTAGCCATTTCTAATTTCGCTTTTTTTCGTGCACGATATTCCTTCATTCGTTCTGCTGGAGTTTTAGATTCCTGATAAGTATCAGGCATAATAGAACTTTGTGGTTGAATTTGATTATTATTCAGAATAGTTTGAATTTCTAATTTCCTTTTCTTCCGTTCATGATATTCCTTCATTATTTCAGCTCGAGTTTTTTTGGGTACAGTTTGAGAACTCCCAGGCATAACAAAACACTCTTGTTGAATTTCATCTGGATTCGCATTTCTGTCTAACTTCCCTTTCTTTCTTTCACGATATTCCTTTGAATGCTGGGCTGTAGATTTTGGCACAGTCACTCTCGTATTAATCATTATGCCGATATAACAGTATAACGTAGTGCGTCAATGCTCAAGTTGTGACACTGCAACTTGTTGTGTTACTGCACTTGTTGCATACAATTGAGTTTTCTTAGGTGCTTGTGTTGTACTTTTGGCATCACTGCATGCAACAAGTACAATGCATGCACATCAGGTTTTGTGACGATTTCTAGGTAATGTAACGCTTTTTTTCCAAATAACGCTGTTAAAAACGTTTTTAACGTCGAAACTTTAACTTTTTGACATATGTGCAGTATACAGGGAAGGTTACATAACAGTTGTAATGTTTTCACAGAGCAGTTCAAATAAGGATGCATGTTCAGGTTGCAGAAATTTCAAAGTCCCCAGCAATTTCTGCAACCTGAACATGCATCCCGCCTTATTTTATAAAATTGGATCACAGGTCACAAAATATCTGCAACCAATTTTGCTGTCATGGAGTAGAATATGAAAAATGTGAAAGAACTGGTTGTGAATGAACTAATTGACAGACTGCAGTATATCAATTCCAAAATTAGTTTATGAATCCACCTGAGTACTGGTTCTGTAGAAAACATTAAAACCACTTGCACATACATAAGGTTTCTGCCTGTGTATCAATTGCCTCCTCTTACCATTTCAGAAGTTGCAATTGTTCAGAGCATTCAAAGTAGTCTCATTTCATTCACTTTTCACCATTGAAAGTGAATAAAATGATAAATCAAAGTCTCATTCCAGTCATTTTTGGTGGTCAAAAGTGCTGGAATGAGACTGATTTATCATTTTACCATTTACATATTATTTTAAATCATGGAACAATGGAATGGAAACATTCTGTTGCTCTTCAAAGGAGGCCAGAAGGATGATGCTGTCAGTTTACCTGGAATGGAATGATAAGGAAATCGCTAGGACATATTCACTGCCATCACCTAGACATTATTCCAGCCAGTCTCATTTGTATGTAGCTGTCAATGATAAATAGAGAGAGAGGAATACCAACCAAATGCATGCTGCTTCTATATGGGTGGCAAGTAAAATGGCTGAAAATCTGCCACATAATACTGTCTCCCTTTCAGTTTTCTTTCTCTTTTCATTCCACATCCTGTGTGCTTGACAAGCATTTTCCTGTTAACAAGATTTCTGAGAATGAGTCAAAATTTTGGGAACATTCTCAGAAGTTCCTACAAAAATGGCCTTCATAAGTGCATCCATTGATGTGTCTTTCTGAATGGTGGTCATGTAGAAAAAAAGATAGTTGCTAACTTTTTTTTGAGGTTTTGCTCTTTCAGAAATGTACTGTTTACAGAGTTAGTAGTAGTAATGGCAAATGATGCAAGAAAGCAAACTTATATGGCATCAACTGAAAAAAAAAAAAAAAAAAAAACAGTTCAGCCATCCATACCCTCCAAGAATTTGTCTAGTTCTTCCTTGAATTTATTGAATCCATCCACTTCCACAACAACAGATGGAAGCCTGTTCCAACAATAGCCCACCCACTGGTTGAAGGAAAATTTCCACACATATCTATCATGCAGCCATCCCTCTGCAACGTGAATTTATGTCCCCTTGTTTGTAATCTCAGCAATTAATTTAAACACCTCAATCAGATCTCCCCACAGGTGCCTGGTCTCGAGATACTGTAATTTGCAGAAGGAAAGCCTTTCTAGCATAGAGCACTCTTGTTCCCTTCACTGATCTGCTTCCCCTTCTCTGCACCCATTCCAGCAGAACTACATCCATCCTAAAGTGCTGCCTAACCATTGCCTTACACAAAGGGATAATCACCTTCTTATCCCTGCTAGCAAAGTTTCTATATATTATTGACAAAACCCCATGTGCTGTCCTGGTAGCATGTCCACACTACTCAGAGAATTTCATGTCTGACCGCACAATTACCCCCAGGTCTTTCTCATTCTCCACTACCCTGAGTGTAGTACCTCACAGTTGATAAGTTACTCTGCGGGTTACTGCTACCCATGTGCAGTACCTTGCATTTGTCAATGTTAAACTTTAACATTCCTCAGCCCATCGACCCAATTATCGTAGATCTTGTTGCAGTATCTCACCCTGATGACTATTGTTAACCATCCTGTCAACCTTTGTATCATCTGCAGACTTAAACATTCAGCCTAATGTACCTTCATCAGTATCATTCTGCCCAGACACGATAGGAGGGAGTATATGATGAGAGCCCTGTCAAGATTGTGCAAGGCTTAAGGGGTAGAATTTTTTTCAGCCTGGTCTGTACTTGTTAACAGGAGAGACTGCTTCTACAGGGATGGGATACACTTAAATTGAAAGGGTGCAAGAATGTTCGCTGATGCTATCGAGGCAGTGTTAGGTGGGTCGAAAAACTGCTAGATTGGGGGGATACAAGGACTAATAGATTAACAGTAGCCACTGGCAGAGGTGAAAGTGATTCTTGCACTGCTTCTATTGGAATGAGCAGCAGCTTGGAAAATAAGATGCAGGATATTTCAGAGACTGTTGGGAGTCATTGGGGTACAAGTAAACACATGGGTTGTGTTAGGGTAGCTAAGAAAAAGAACAGGTACATGTATACTTGCCTGTACACCAATGCTAGGAGTTTGGTAAATAAATTTGACGAATTTGAGGTATTGCTCAAAGCATCAAAGGCGGATATTGTTGGGATATCAGAGACGTGGTGTCATACAGATATAAGTAATGCAGAACTGGAATTTGGGGAGTATAACGTCTACAGAAAGGATAGACAGGATAGGAAGGGAGGAGGGGTTATGCTATTAGTTAAGAAACACATAAAATCCAAGGAAGTGAAGCCAGTCAACATCGCTGGACAGTGCAGTGTCGAGTCAGTTTGGTGTGCATAAGCATTGGGAGATCAAAATTGAGAGTAGGAGTGTGCTATAGGCCTAATGACTCTGATGAGTATAATAAGTAACTGTACATGGAAATAGAGTGGGCCAGTAAATCAGAGTCTTATAATGGGGAATTTTAATTTCCCAGATATTGACTGGAATTTGTGGGTTGGTCACTCACACACTAGCAAGGCTTTTGTGGATTTATTGGATGATTGTTTTCTAAATCAGCATGTTTGGGAGGCAACTAGAGGGAGCAATACTCTTGATTTGATTATCAGTAGTTATCCTTCATGCATTAAGAATCTGCAGATAAAGGAACCACTAGGTGGCAGTGATCACACTGTGCTGAAGTGGGATTTACTCAAGGAGGTAACTACCATCAGGGTTAAAGGGAAGGGTTATTGCTTTCGTAAAGGCGACTACAATGGTCTGAGACAGTATTTAAATTCTATACAGTGGGACCAACTGATGATGTTACCAACAGCAAACTCAAAATGGGAAGTATTCAAAGAACTTATCTTGGAAGCTACTAGGCTTTACATACCAACTAAGAAATATTGATCAAAGTTCAGCCCTAAATGGATGTCAGATGAACTAATGAGACATATGGCAGAGAAGAAAAATGCATGGGATACATATAAATTAACATGTGACACAGAAGCCTATGATCTGTATAAGTTGATCTGTAACCAAGTTACAAAGGAGGTTAGGCAGGCGAAGGCAGATTACGAGAAATCTTTGGCAAGGGATGCAAAGAAAAACAGCAAGGAGTTCTTTACTTATGTAAACTCTAGAAGGAAGGGGATGAATCAGATTGGTCCACTTGATATCGATGGTTCAACTGTTCATGATCCTGCTCAAGTAGCTAAAAAACTAAATCAATATTTTGCATCTACATTCACACATGAGGAGTTATTCAGGAAGGGGAATGCCATAGATGAAGTAAACACTGGCAGTGAGCTAGATGATCTTGTAATAATTGAGAGTAAAGTGGAGGAGAAATTGTTGAAGATAAATACAAGAAAGGCACCTGGGGTGGATGGGATCTATCCAGTAATATTAAAGGAGGCATCAAAAAAAGTAAGCAATCCGTTAGCCATAATTACGAGAGCTTCCTTGGACTCAGAGGAGGTACCCACAGACTGGAGTTGAGCAAAAGTAACCCAATTCACAAAGGAGGATCAAAGGCTGACACAAGTAATTATAGACCTGTGAGTTTAACTTCTGTTCCAGGAAAATTAATGGAAGCACTGGTTAAAGAAGCACTGCAGGATCATCTTGACAAGAATTCAGTTATAGCTCAGACACAGAATGGTTTTATTAAGGAAAGGTCTTGCCTGACCAATTTGATTGGATACTATGATGTAGTCACAAAAGAATTGGATGCAGGGAATAACTTTGATATTATATATTTGGATCTTAGAAAGGCTTTAATACTGTTGCACATGGAAGACTGCTACACAAATTGGAGCAGTGTGGCATCAGTGGCAAATTGTTGCTATGGATAAAGGGATGGTTGAGTGGCAGAAGACAGAGAGTGGTAATTAATGGACACTGCTCATCGTGGACTAATGTTATTAGTGGTGTCCCTCAGGGTTCATTGTTGGGTCCATTGTTGTTTTCTGTATTTATAAATAATATTGATGATGGTATATCAAGCTTATCCAAGTTTGCAGACGATACAAAGGTTGACAGGGTTGTTAAGGACGCTAATGACAGTACGCTGCTGCAACAGGATCTGGAAAGGTTGAGCAAATGGGCTGAGATGTGGCAAATGAAGTTTAACATTGACAAATGTAAAGTACTACATATGGGAAACAGCAATCCCAGAGCAACGTATCAACTCTGCGGTACTACACTGACAGTGGTAGAGAATGAAAAGGACCTGGGGTAATTGTGCAGGCAGATATGAAGTTCTCTGAGCAATGCAGACGGGCTGCAAGAGTAGCTCATGGTGTCTTATCAATGATATACAGGAATTTTTCTAGCAGGGATAGGGAGGTGATTATTCCCTTGTATAAGGCAATGGTCAGGCCACATCTTGAGTACTGTATACAGGTCTGGAGGCCTCATTTCAAGAATGGATGTAGAACTGCTGGAACGAGTACAGCGAAGGGCAACAAGATTAGTGAACGGAACGAAGGGTTGCTCTTATGAAGAAAGGCTTAAGTTTTGCAAATTACAGTGTCTGGAGACTAGGCACCGGCGAGGTGATCTGATAGAGGTGTACAAAGCCTTCAAGGGTTTGTGCATGCCCAATGCTGATGGGATACTGCCTTTTTCTCAGAATAATCACCTAAGAGGGAATAAATTCAAATTGAGGAAAGACAGATGTAGGATAGATGTGTGGAAATTTGCCTTTAGCCAGCGGGTAGTTAGTTGGTGGAACAGACTTCCATCCCTTGTTGTGGAAGTTCATAGCCTAAATAAATTTAAGGCTCAGCTGGACAGGTATTTCGAATGAACAGAGGGGTGAAGTGGAAGGGTTTTTTTTTTTTTTTTTTTTCTTTTGGCTGATGCTGCATAAGCTTGCTTTCTTGCATCATATGCCTCTACTAATGCTAAATATTGAAAACAACAATGGACCCAGCACTGAACCCTGGAGAACTCCACTAATAACATTACTCCATGAAGACCAGTGCCCATTGTGATAGCTGCTCTCTGTCTTCTTTCACATAACCATCCCTTTATCCATAGCAGTAAAGTGCCTTTAATGCCACATTGCTTCAGAAGTTTTTTTATGTGCAACAGTATCAAAGGTTTTCCTGAAATCCAAGTATATGATGTCAAAATTATTTTTTGCATCCATTTCTTTGGTCACTGCTTCCTAGTAACCTATCAGATTGGTTAGACCAGACTGCCTCTTGACAAATCCATTCTGTGATTGCAGTATATTGCATGTCTAGCCAAATGGTCCTGCATTACTTCTTTAACGAGTGCTTCCATTATTTTCTCTGGAACAGATGTTAAGATAACAGTTCTGTAATTACTCATATCACTTTTTAATCTCCCTTTTTAACCCCAAGGGGCTCACATCTGGTGATTATGGGCTTGGCACACCCAGGGTCCCTGATCCTGAATTGCACCTGGGAAATCATGCTATTCCAGTTAATGACAATATTAGATTTTTAGGTTTAATATTAGATAAGAAATTAAACTTCCTGAAACACATACAGCATGTACGAACTATTTGTTTGAAGAAAATGAATATTCTTAGAGTGCTTTCTGCGATGTCATGGGGAGCTTACCGACTCTCCCTTCTTCACCTGTATAAAACTATAATTCCATTCAGACTAGACTATGGTGCAACCGTATATGACTCGGCTAGAAAATCAGCATTACAGCCCCTAAATACCATTCAACATAATGCACTTAGAATAGCTCTAGGTGCCTTCTGAACGTCGCCAATCCAGAGTCTTTATATTGATGCACATGAACCTCCATTATCTTTTCGGAGACAGATGCTGCTGCTTACGTACGCTGCCAAACTTTGGAGTATGCCCTCACATCCCATCTGGCCTTACATGTTTACTCCGTCTTTCCAAGAAATAAACCAAATGAAAATAAACCTGCTGGAATCAGATTGAAAGACGTTGTACAGAATTGGAGTGTCCCACTAGACAGTATCCACCTGGGGAGAAATTGAGCCTCCATGGTCCAATTTCACACCTTTAATCGATGAATACTTTCAAAAGTGGGGAAAACAGGCGTTGGACAATCAAAATATGCAGCAGCTACATTCAACTCATGCATCAGCAAACACTCACTGTCTTCAAATATATATTGATGGATCGAAATCTGATACAGATGTAGGTGCCGCAGTATTTACACCGCTGAACTCCATGCAATAAAAATGGCTATCAAACACGTCAACAACAGGTCTAATGAAGAAATTATAATCTATACTGATTCCTTGAGTGCAGTAACGTCTTTACAACATAAAGGTCCAAACACTCATCCTATTCTGAAAGAAATCAGAGCTCAGCTAATTAATCTCGCAAAATATAACACAGAGGTAAGGTTCTGCTGGATTCCTGGGCATGCTGGAATCCAGGGAAATGAGAAAGCAGATCAAGCAGCAAAAAATCCAGTCAACCCCGTATGTTCACTTGCCTCGATTCCTTATATGGACTGTAAACTTATCATAAAACAGTTATGTATTGACCAATGGACATCAGTATGGCAGCAACAGACCCACAATAAACTTTTCCAAATCAAGAAAAAGCCACAATACTGGAAATCTAGTTCACGATTAAACAGACGAGAAGAGGTTGTCCTTTCAAGGACAGGCATTGGGCATACCTATCTCACCCACCTCCATTTGTTGACAGGGGATGAACCTCCTCACTGTCGCCATTGTTCCGCCCTACTTACAGTGAAACACATTCTCCTCGAGTGTCCTTACAATCATGCTGCCCAATTAACAAATTTTAAATCGGTTTTAACCCAAAACAATTCATTAGAGATGAACCATATTCTCAGTGATGACGCAAATCTATCCGATTTATTTAGTTTTTTAAAACAAATTCATTTATTTGAACTTATGTGACAATTACTGTGACAGGCACAATTTGGCCTTAGTTGCCCTTGTGCCAATAAACTTCCATTTAAACCAAACCAACCAACCAAACCAAACCACCCAGGGTCCTGAGCTGGATATCATCATTCTTCTCTTTCTTGGTGATTCCCTTCTATTTCTTTCTTTCTCTCTCTCTCTCTCTCTCTCTCTCTCTCTCAGGGTAGCTTGGGATTTTTTTTTTTTTTTTTTGGCTGGTGCAGCATAAGCCTCAGGCTTCCTTGCACCATATGGCTATCAATAATAATGAATTGGGGATATATTCATACTTCTCCAATCCATAGGGACCTCCTTTAATATAATTGGATTGATTTTATCCACCCCAGATGCCTTTTTTATGTCCATCCTCAACAATATTCCTCCACTTTCCTTTATAAACATTTAAGAATGAAAAGGATTTGTGAAATTACTTATTTTTTTTTTAAATTTTTAATAATTTTTTAAAAAAGTATTTTTTTAAAATATGTATAAGATATGTCAGGTTTATCATAAAAGTGTCTGTTATTTAGCTTCGTCCTGTGGATATGAAGATATTGTGGAGACATTACTTCATAATGGTGCAACTCCAAACATTCTTGATAGTGAAGGTCTTCTTCCCAGGGATGTAGCACTATGTCCAGATATTGTTAACCTTTTTCCTGTTTAGCATGCAAATCAACAGATAACATTTCTCTTAATGACTTTCTTAATAATGTTAAATGGACATAACAGAGAAAGTTCTATGTATTCTATAAGCAATGTATGTGGTGAGTATATTAAGTAATGTACATTGAATATCATTTTGCTTCCATTTGTATACAAGTTTCACTTCCTCTTGGTGTATTTGTATATAGGGAAACTTTTATGTATTAAAATATTTATTAAAACATGATTGGTATGATACTTTATACTTATGAAAGTTATACTTTAAAATGTAATGATGGTTTGTGACCTTTACACACAGCATACAATTACACACAATGGTGAGCTGTGAATATTTTAACAATGGGCTTGCAGCTTTTCTGACCTTCTATAGAGTAAATTTGATCGGTCATCCACAGCTTCCACCAGAGGCGCTTCCCACACTCCCACTACTAGTAGTTTGATTAGAGTTCATGACACGTTTTTCATGATGGGTATGATATCTTGAGTCAGGGGCAAGTTCAGGGGGGGGGTTGTGGACAAATGGGTCTTATTATCCCCTTAACCATGCATATAAGCATATGTGTACAACATTTCTAGCTCTATCTAAAAAAAACCTTTAACACCTGGTCGTTGGTCGTTATGCCTCCCCTTACAACGATACCTTGATATGATAATGTCTGGAGTTCTAACATTTTAGAATTTTTGAATGGTATGATGCCACAATCATACTTCCTGAAGTTACTACTGCAGTAAGTATGATTGCAACAATACAAGTATTTGTCATGACTGCAACAATACAAATATTTGTCAACAATTTCTTTTTTTCGTCTTGCATTTTCGTTATATTCCATTGTTAGGTGCTCCTAACATCTGCGTATGTCGCTTCAACTACAAGATCGGTACTTCAATCGACCCTGTTTTCCAGAGGCATTTAGATACGTTGCAGCCACAAGTATACATCTCTTACTTTAGTTATCATAAATCCATTGTATCTTCCAGAAATTATGAAAATTTGTGATTGATCAATAAAATATTTACAATAAAAAAGCTCTTTATTTCATGATCAATATCATCATCATCATCATCATCATCAGCCATTTTCAATCCACTGCAGGATGAAGCCCTCTCCAGCAACTTTCCAGTTCCTTCTGTTTTGAGCACTGGCCATCCATTTACTACTCAAAAACTCATGAATTTCATCTATCCATCTCTGCCTTTGTCTTCCAGGTTTTCTTCTAGCTCCTCTTGGGTACCATTCTGTTATTTTCTTAGTCCATCTGTCATCATGTCTTCTAGCTATGTGTCCTGCCCAAGACCATTTTAGTTCTTTAGTTTTGATAAGAATGTCCTTTACTTGAGTTTGCTGCCTAATCCATGGGTTTCTCTTCTTATCTAACAGTCTGATTCCCAATATAATTCGTTCCATTCTTCGCTGTGTAGTTCTTAGCTTCTCTTCCATTCTTTTGGTGAGTGCCCAAGTTTCACTTCCATAAGTCATGGTGGGGAGTATACATTGATTCATTATTTTACATAATCTGCAACGTGTTTAATTGTCAACATTATTCATTCATTCACACAATATTATTTATTACGCCGAGAGCTCGCTCAGCTTCAACACTACTAATTGCAATGGTTTCAAAGATATTTCTGGCTTCCTTAACTGAAAAGGCAATTTCACTCGATTTTAAAGATAAACTATCTTTGACAAAATCTATAAAATCATTAATTTTTATTTCACATTTTATCAGAAAACTTAAATTTCCTATTCGGTTTTCACCGTCTTGCCACTGAGACAAAAGGTTCTTTCATATTGCACGATTTTGGGTAGCATATGTTTAAAGCTTCTTTTAATGGTATCATTATTTTATTTATTTAATTTAAAATCACCCTGTTGCATTAATAACTTATCCTTTAAGGATAAACCAGTGCATTTAATAACTTATCACAAGGTAATTTTTTTACTTTCGATTTTGATTCCTTCAAATTAGCATTACCAGAGGCATATGATGCAAGAAACCAAGCTTATGTAGCATCAGCCAAAAAAAAAAAAAAAAAACCACTAACATTTCATCCCTCCAATCGTTACAAATACCTGTCCAGCTTAGCCTTAAATTTATTTTGGCTATCAACTTCCACAACAAAGGATGGAAATGTTCCAACTACCTGCTGGCTAAAGGCAAACTTCTGCACATCTATCCTACATCTGTCTTTCCTCAATTTGAATTTGTGACCACATCATATTATCCAATCAAATTGGTCAGGCAACATTTTCCCTTAACAAAATGATGCTGTGTGCCATCTATAACTGAAATCTCGTCTTAATGATCCTGCAGTGCTTCTTTAACCAGTTTTCTTAACCGTTTTCCTGGAACAGAAATCTATAATTACTTGTGTCGCCCTTTGATCCTCCTTTGTGAATTGGGGTCACACTTGCACATCTCCCGTCCATGGGTACTTCCCCTGAGTCCAAAGAAGCTCTCATAATTACTTCCTTTGCAGCCTACTTTAATATAACTGTACAGATCCCATCGACCCCGGGTGCTTTTTTATGTTTATCTTCAACAATTTCTCCTCCACTTTCCTCTCAGTTATTACAAAATCATCTAGCTCACTGCCAAAGTTTAACTCACCTCTGGCATTCTCCCTCCCTGAATAACTCCTCATGGGTGAATGTAGATGCAAAATACTCATTTAGTTTGTTAGCCACCTGAGCAGGATCATCAGCAGTTGAACCATCAATATCCAGTGGACCGGCGCCTCTGTAGCCAGGTGGGAAGGAGCAGCAGTGCGTGCCACACGCTCCTTAATTGGACTGGGGTTCTAGCTCTTCACCACCAAATACGGAGGATGTGGAAAGGTCAGGGAATGCCCACCACATATCCCGGAGCAATATGGCCTTAGTTGCTAATGCCCCAAATAACAAAACAAAAACAAACAATATCCAGTGGACCAATCTGATTCATCCCTTTCCTTCTAGAGTTTACATAGGTAAAGAACTCTTTGGTGTTTTTCTTTGCATCCTTTGCCAAAGATTTCTCGTAAGCTGCCTTTTCTCCTTTGTGACTTGGTTACAGACCAGCTTATATCTATCATAGGCTTCCATGTCACCCATTAATTTATATGTATCCCATGCATTTTTCTTCTCTGCCATATGTCTCATTAGTTCATCTGCCATCCATTTAGGCCTAAACCTTGAACAATATTTCTTATTTGGTATGTAAAGTCTAGTAGCTTCCAAGATAAATTCTTTGAATGCTTCCCATTTTGAATTTGCTGTTGGTAACATCATCAGTTGGTCCCACCGTATAGAATTTAAATACTGTCTCAGACCACCATAGTCGCCTTTACAAAAGCAGAAGCCCTTCCCTTTACCCCTGATGGTAGTTACCTCTTTGAGTAAATCCCACTTCAGCACACTGTGATCATTGCCACCTAGTGGTTCCGTTATCTGCAGATTCTTAATGCATGAAGAATCACTACTGATAATCAGATCAAGAGTATTACTCCCTCTAGTTGCCTCCCGAACATGCTGATGTAGAAAACAATCATCCAATAAATCCACAAAAGCCTTGCTAGCTAGTGTGTGAGTGATCAACCCACAAATTCCAGTCAATATCTGGGATATTAAAATCCCCCATTATGACTCTCTGATTTACTGGCACACTCTATTTCCCTGTACAGTTTCTTATTATACTCATCAGAGTCATTAGGCCTATAGCACACTCCTACTCAATTTTGATCTCCCAATGCTTATGTCACACCAAACTGACTCAACACTGCACTGGCCAGTGATGTCGACTGGCTTCACTTCCTTGGATTTTATGTTTCTGAACTAATAGCATAACCCCTCTTCCCTTCCTGTACACATTGTACTCCCCAAATTCCAGTTCTGCATTCCTTATATCTCTGTGACACCACATCTCTGATATCCCAACAATATCTACCTTTGATGTTTGGAGCAATACCTCAAATTCATCAAATTTATTTACCAAACTCCTAGCATTGGTGTACATGCAAGTATACATGCATCTGTTCGTATTCTTATCTACCCTAACACAACCCTTTTTTGTGTTTACTTGTACCGCAATGACTCCCAGCAGTCTCTGGAATCCCTTGCACCTTGTTTTCCAGGCTGCTGCTCATTCCAATAGAAGCAGTGCAAGGATCACTTTCACCTCTGCCAGTAGCTACTGTTAATCTATTTGTCCTTGTATCCCCCCCCCCCAAGCTAGCAGTTTTCCGACCCACGTAACACTGCCTTGATAGGATCAGCAAATATTCTTGAGCCCTTTCTATTTAAGTGTATCCCATCCCTGTAGAAGCAGTCTCTCCTGTTAACAAGTATAGACTAGGCTGAAAAAAATTCTACCCTTTGAGCCTTGCACAATCTTTCCAGGGCCGAATTGATCGACAAAAAATACAACCCTAATTCATGGCTTTTTTTCAACAGTGACCTGTACTTGTTAAGTAATTCCGCCGGTCTCCTACTTTTGATATCATTAGTGGCAACGTGTACAACAATATCACCTTTTGTGCTCTTAAATGATGATATCCGCTCTACAACGTCACCAACCTTTGCCCTGGCAGACATGCCCTGGTCCTGTTCCACTGATTCATTTTACATAGCATGTTCCCCTGACAATAGAATCACCAACAAATACTAGTTCCTGTGGGACCAGCGCATTCTGCCTTGGGGGTTGCCGCTGTGTTGCATGATGATCAAGTGCGAGCTCTGGCGTTGATGTGGGCAGTTGAGAGCTTGATGGGCCCCTCAATTTAGATACTTCGAGGGCATCCACCCTGTCCTTCAAGATCTCATATAGTCCCATAGCAACGCTGAGTTGTCGCCTCATTTCCTCACACTCCTTACATTAGCTTCATCCTGTGGATATGAAAATATTGTGGAGACATTACTTCATAATGTTGTAACTCCATTCGCACACAAACACATCCCCCTTGGCAATATCATGTCCTTACCGGATTGCTGCACAAACATCAAGCAAGCAGTGCATTTTAAAAGGCTGTGATTCAGAAGGCAACTGCCCCCCCCCCCAGTTCTCCCCCGAGCCACAGCACTCCATTTAGCTTGAGCCTTTTGCCTTGCTGCTCTGGTCTGAGTCATGATTTCGATTCAATTTCAATAAAATTTCAATTTCAGTACAAAATTATAACCCTAAACTTGTATCCCAACGCAGTTGTAACACTATATATCTATATATATTTTTTCAGTATCAAGTATTATCTTCGAGTTTCTTTATATTACTTGCATATCAAGTTATGTATTAATTAATTATGTAATGTTTGTAAAATCTAAGTCGTTATATGTATTTAGTTAAAAAGTACAATTTAATTGACAATGAAGTTCAACAAGACTAATAAATTTTACTGATTAATTGATAATATTATATACTACACTAAGCTAACGCTATCTAGTTCGGGATATAACGTATTATATAACAATGGCGGCAAGTTACGAATGGTAAGTCTACAGACACTTAAGTATTAATTAATTTCCAAAATCCTGCTGTCTCAATTCAGACTAAACCAAGGATCTTGACTAAGTCTATAAGCTACTTATAGAAAATAATTTAATATAACAATTAGTCAATAAAGCGGCTAAATATAGCTAAAAAACTTCCCGTTCGCCAGCTCTGCAAAATTTGTAAAACACGTGGATTGGATACCCTTACCGATACTAATTAATAACCTACAAAATCTCTTAAGTTAAAATTTAAACTAAGTATCGTAACTAGGAATATAAAGCTACTCCAGAAAATAAGTTAATATGCCAATTTAAGTTAATAAAACAGAAAAAAACTTCTCTATTTTCATGAGCCAAAAAAACTTCGCCTGCACAAGGCTACTCTCATTCCCACTCTTTTTTTTTTTTTTTTTTTTTTTTTTTCAACTTCAACATGCTGTGGTTTAGCTTCATAATTTCCTTCAGAATTTTTCAAAATAGCAATAGCATTGATAGTTCGAATAATTAATTTATCTGCTTTTACCATAGTGATTCTGTAAAGCTTCTGAAAGGTAAGAGAGCTCCTGCAGGATGTCGATCATTAGTACTAAATAGTTAAGAAATTCCAGATTAATAATCCGGAATATTTAACTTCTGATTCAAAATTTTTGCACAAAGCAGGACAAAATTTTTGCACGACAACAATACACCAAAATAGAATGCTATATACATGGTATGAATACCTGATGAATCGAACTCACTAACTGAATAAGACTTATGGGTTCAGGTAAAGGTTTTTTTTTTTTAAATCGATAACATTTATGGATTTTTTTTTAAATAATTTGAAATTAGAAAATTATTGAATACAAGTTTATTATAGTCATGATGATGGATGTACATGTTGCACTTTTGTCATGTGAAAGTAATCTTGAGACACTGGGAAAAGAATAATGTTGGCATGTACAGATTTGGAAATGTTGGTGACCAGTGAGTAAAGCTGACCACAAAATTGAATAATTGAATGCATATCTTTGTTCTGTATATCTTTTGAAGGGAAGGAGGTGTCAATTTGTAAATCTGCTTTGCTTCATGCTTTATAGTTTCACGTTAATAGCTCTACTTTAGTCTTATTATCTACTTCACTGTGGTTTTTGCACATTGTTTGCTTTATTTTTATTATTTGCCCAATTTTCACTGCTCTTCATTTTATCAGCTACCTTATTTACACTGTCCAATTTTATTACATATTCTCGTTGTCTTATGTTTTTCTTCCCTTTTTTTTTTTTTTTTTTACATATGTGTATATTCCCCTTTTTGATTTTATGATTTCTGAAATCATGAAACACTGTAAATAGTGTAGTGTAATCATGAAAATAGTGTAGCACTCCTGTGCTACACTATTTTCACAAATAAACTTCAGCTCATATTTCTTCTACAGGAGTGGGCAAGTGATCCCATCCTTACGTTATCTTTTATGTATTTTAATAATTGCAAACATGAATTTACCAATCTATACTCCACACATTTCACTAGGTATATCTATCAGATATTTTCTGTTCTTTATTAATGCTAATACATATACCCTAACATATTATACTATATATATATATATAAAAAATTATTAGAATGATAATTAAATAAAAATAAAAATGTAATGCCTTATTAGTATTGGGTGTAGTAAGTCTACAGACACTTAAGTATTAATTAATTTCCAAAATCCTGCTGTCTCAATTCAGAATAAACCAAGGATCTTGACTAAGTCTATAAGCTACTTATAGAAAATAATTTAATATGACAATTAGTCAATAAAGCGGCTAAATATAGCTAAAAAACTTCCCGTTCGCCAGCTCTGCAAAATTTGTAAAACACATGGATTGGATACCCTTACCGATACTAATTAATAACCTACATATGAACAAAACGTCAGTATGTTAGGTTTGCCACACAGAGGGTGGGGAAATTTACTATTTTTCTCAATAGATGCCATTAGTTGTAGTTTCAGAATTTAATTTTAAATTTATTTTTCCCTTTGGGTTGAGGGTGTGAACTGGGGTTGTTGACACAAAGTAACAGGAGGGCTGTTGCTCGGAGAAGAACCGAAGGGGGCGATTCTCCAGTGCATCACAGTCTAAAAAAATGTGTGAAATGTGGAACATGTCCAGACCTTTCTAGAACAGGACATGATCTAGCCAAGGAAGATGTCTCTGTGTGTGCTAGGTGCAGAGACTGTGAAGAAATTAGGTGCCAACTGGACATTCTGACGGGCATCTATGAGACTTTGAGGTGTAGGGGTAGATGCCCTCGAAGAAATTAATATGAAGGGCCCATCAAGCCCTCAGCTGCCCAACTCAGTGCCAGAGCTCACTCCTGTGCATCAGGCAACACAGCGGCAATCTCCAAGGCAGAATGCACTGGTCCCACAGGAACTAGTTATTGTTGGTGACTCTATGTCAGGGAGACGCGGAATATATTATGCAAAAAGGATAGGTGGAACAGAACCAGGGTATGTTTGCCAGGGGCAAAAGTTGATGACATTATAGAGCAGATATCCTTTTAAGGGCACAAAAGGTGATATTGTTGTACATGTTGGCACTAATGACCTTAAAAGTAAGAGATCTGCAGATTTACCAAAGAAGTACAGTCTGTCCTCATATAGCACGATAGTTGTGTTCCTAGAAACCCTCATGCAATATAAACAACAGGCCCTATGGGGAAAATAGGGTTAGGTGCCGACCACCCAAGTTTGAACACACATTTGTAACCAAAACATTACCAAACACAATAAATTATCGTAATAAAATACGTATTTTATTACGACTATTACGTAATAAAATATTGCTACTGCTTTTGCTTCTATCGGAAGCAAACTTGTTTTTTGTTTGATTTTCTATCCAAACAGATGACAGCCATTCCATCTCTTCCACTTCTTTGTGTCTTAATCTAATGGATTTTAATTACACTTTGAGTTGTTCCTGCTATGAAAGTTGTTTTTATTTTCTCTGCATTCTTTGTAATTCTCAGCATTGCCTCATTTAGGGCTGTAGCATGTGCAATATCACATGGTCTTTCATTTTACTCAAAGCGTTTCCCAATTTCATATTTTTTCTCTATCGGCAGAGGCGGACTGGCCATAAGCCTTACCGGGGAAACCCTGGAGGGCGGTGTGATTTTGGCCATAAGCCATAGTATGAGGCCCCTATAAATTTTCCCGGGTAAGAATTTTTGACCCAGTCCGTCTGTTTATCGATATTGCTTTTCTTTTTCTCTCTGAATCTGCAGTGTCTTCACTAGGATGCTTCCTTTTCACACCTTTTAAGTATTTTACTCATTTTTAGGGAATAAAGCACAATTACAAAACGAGGAGGCACCCTTGATACGCATAAACAAAGCTGCACGCATGTAGCAACTGAATAAACAACACCGTAAAGGCCGAGATACACTATTAACAACTCACATTTTACTAAAGCACATTTCTGGGGGTTACTAAAATAAAACAAAAACAATTTCCAGTTGCGTTTCTGCTAGTGGAATCTGTTATAAACTGGTAGTAAACTCAATCTAATTGCATTTGTGATTATACCGATAGCTGGAATTGTGCGGGTTTTTACATTATTATGGCGAAATGTTTTTCCCCTTCACTGATATAAAAAACATAAATACATTTTCAGAATCTTCTCTTCATTCCTATCGTGTTCCATTCGGTTGGGGTGATTCTGCGTTCGACTGCCATTTCTTGTAAACACAAAGGCAAATCGTGCATAAGCGAATTCAGTTCGTGTTATATAAGATATCGTTCCCCTATTTATAAATCGTGTATGATCAAATTCGTGTAGTATAAACACGTGTTATACGAGGACTGACTGTGCAGGTCAATACTGAAAAAAAGTCTGGTTAGGGTTAAATTTGAAAGTGTCTGCAATTCTGCCCAGACACAATAGAACGGAGCATACGATGAGAGCTTTGTCAATCATTTCGGCCCTGGAGAGACTGCTTCTACTAGGATAGGATACACTTAAATAGAAAGGGTGCAAGAATATTTGCTAACAAGGCAGTGTTTAGTGCGTAGGAAAATTGCTAGCTTGTGGGGGGGAGGGAATTCACAGACTAAAAGATTAACAGTGGCCGCAGGCAGAGGTGAAAGTTTCTTGCACTGCTTTTATTGTAATGAGCAGCAGCGTAGAGAGCAAGTTGCTGGGGATTTCAAGAACTGCTGGGAGTCATCATTGAACAAGTAAATACATGGGCTGTGTTAGGCTAACTAAGAATAAGAACAAATGCATGTATATTTGCATGTACACCGATGCTAGAAGTATAAAAAATAAATTTGATGAATTTGAAATGCTGATCAAGGCATCAAAGGCAGATATTGTTGGGATATCAGAGATATGGTGTCACACAGATATAAGCAGTGCAGAATTTGAAATTGAGGGGTACAGTGTGTATCCTTTGTACCCCTCAATTTGAAATTGAGGGGTACAAAGGATAGGGTAGGAAGAGTTATGTTATTAGTTAAGAAACACACAAAATCTAAGGAAGTGCATCCAGTTGACATGGATGGACAGTACAATGTTGAGTCTGTTTGGTGTAACAAACACTGGGAAAGGGAAAATGCAAGCTGGAGTGTGTTTATAGGCCTAATGACTCTGATGAGTACAATGAACAGTTGTGCAGAGAAATAGAGTGGGCAAGTAAATCAGAATGTCTTGTAATGGAGGATTTTAACATTCCAGATATTAACTGGAACTAGTGAGTTGGTCACTCGCATGCTAGCAAGACTTTTGTGGATTTATTGGAGGATTGTTTTCTACAGCAACATGTTCGAGGGTCAACTAGCGGGAGTAATACTCTTGATCTGATTGTCAGCAGTGATAATTCATGCATTAGGAATTTGCAGATAAAGGAACCACTAGGTGACAGTGATCACAGTGTATTGATGTGGGATTTACTTAAAGATGCAGCTACCTTCAAGGGTAAAGGGAAGGGTTTTTGTATAGATGATTACAGTGGTCTCAGACAGTTTTTAAATTCTGTACAGTGGGATCAACTGATGATGTTACTAATGGTGAATTCTAAATGGGAAGCCTTCAGGGACTTAACCTTGGAGACTACTAGGCTGTTCATACCAACTAAGAAATACTGTTAAAGGTTTAGGTATAAATGGATGTCAGATGAATTAATGGGGCTGGTGGCAGAGAAGAAAAATGCATGGGATGCATATAAATTATAAGGCGACACAGAAGCCTACAACAGATACACTGGTGTTCAAAGAAAGTGCATTACCCCTTAAAATTGTAATTGTCGTCCAGATAAGGTAAGCATATGGAAATATTTCTTAAAGATTGCTACATGCAGGTGATGACGTAATATTACGTCAGCTGTTATATAAGCATGCTCTGCTAGAGTTGCAGTCATTCCTTGCTTGTGTCAGGTTGGCGAGTTACGTGCAGCTGATGACATGAAAAAAGAGAGGTATTGTTGCTTTACGTCAGGAATGATGTTCTTCCCATCATATTGCTTATAGAGTGTCTTGTAATCAGTCAACAGTGAGTAGATTTCTTTCCAAACTCAAGAATACTGGTTCTGCTGATAGGAAAAAAAGAACCAGACACATACAAGTCCCTACGTCAAAACAGGACCGTGTTTTGAAGCACTTATGCCTTAAAAACCGCAAAGCTTCTTCGTCTGAGCTGAAAAGAGAATGGGAAGAACATACAGGAGTGGTAACAAGTGCAGTAACAGCCAGAAGACACCTCTTCAAAAATGGAATTGTAGCCCGTTGCCCTAAGAAGACCCTCCTCACACACAAAAAATGAAAAAGGCCCGATTAATTTGGTGTAAGGAGCATGTCAAATGGACCCCCGAGCAGTGGGTCAGTTATTTTCTTGGATGAGAAGAAATCAACCTGCATGGC
This sequence comes from Mastigoproctus giganteus, assembly GCF_048544385.1. Taxonomy (NCBI): domain Eukaryota; kingdom Metazoa; phylum Arthropoda; class Arachnida; order Uropygi; family Thelyphonidae; genus Mastigoproctus; species Mastigoproctus giganteus. The sequence goes on along the minus strand of NC_143576.1, from coordinate 124,593,350 downwards.
TCTGAAGGGAGACAAACGAATTGCCGTAGACGTGAAGAATACCATCCAGACAGTATGGTGTCTACAATGAAATTCCCTACCAGCCAAATGATATGGGGGTGTATTTCATATAGCAGAGTAGGTCACCTGCAGTTTATAAAAGGTTCCGTAAATGCCAATGCATACCTGGCTATATTGGAAGGCAAATTGTTGCCAACCATTAGAGACCCATTTCAGCCTGCCAAGTAACTGCATCTTTCAGGACAACTCTTCTCCCTGTCTGTAGTTACTTTAGCTTCATTTTCTGCATTAGAGGTTCGACGGTAATGTGTTTACATTTATTACAGGTTAAAAAATGGTTGGAAGAGAGGTCCATTACAACTCTTAGCTGGCCAGGAAACAGCTAAGGAATGCCAACATGATGCTAACAGTTCTCCTATAGAGAACTGTTGGCATTGTGTGGAATCTGCAGGTTTTTTTTTTTTTCTTATGAAAACCCCAAACACGAGAAGTACTAGAACCTATAGTACTTGGTACCGTGCTTGGGTTGGAGGTTGGGAAGATGAAAGAAGATATTTGCTGACATTAGACTTGAACTTCTGTAGACTGTAATTTTCATGAAATACGTATGAAGGGAGGCTGTTCCAGAAAACGGCAGTTGAACAAATAAACGAGGAAGATGAAAAGTTGGTTCTGTGAGTTTGAAGTTGGACAGTAAATGGATGTTGGCATGTGTTCGGACTGTTTTTAAAAAGAGAGTGGGAATTATAGAAGCTAATTCAGAAGAACAGTGCCCATGGAAGTATCTGTAGAAAAGGCACGCAGCAAAAACAGTATGTCTATGAGACAGCGAGTGGAGAGACTGTTAGAGAGGAGTCATTAATTAAACTAACTGCCCTCTTCTGAATGGAATCTAGAAGCCTGAGAGAGGTTTTAGGGGCACCGCCCCAGATGTGGGAACAATATTCCATGGTAGGACGGATTTGCAATTTGTACAGACCGAACAGCTGTTTGGAAGAAAAGTAACACCAAGAACGAAAGAGAAAACCAAGTTTTTTAGATGCAGATGAAGCAATATTTGTAATGTGCTTGTGCCAAGAGAGATTAGAAGTCAGGGTAAACCCGAATAGAGATATATCATTTTGCCAAGAAATCAGAGTGTCACCAAAGATAAGCATAGGAAGATATTAGACTAGACTCAGTTTTAGATGGATTGAAATCAACTAAGTTGTCTTTGTCCCACTGTAAAATTACCCGGAGATCAGCATTTAAGGAATTGGTAGCAGATATTTGAGAAGTCAAAGCTGATTGAGCAGGGCAACGTTTCTCAAAACGGAAAGTGGAATGCAATGTGATATCATCGGCAAAACTATGGATAGGATTTCCAGTCAATGGAAGAAGGTCATTAATATACAAGAGAAAAAGAGTGAGGGGAAAGAACTGAATCTTCGGGGGACACCAGCATTAGTGGAGAAGTTAGAAGACAGAGAGCAATCTACCATCACCTTCAATGAGCGAACTGAGAGAAAACTGGATAACCAATTATAAAAAACAGTTGGTAAATCATAAGATGAAAGCTTGTTTAGAAGACCTTTATACCAAACATGATCGAAAGCTTTTGAGATGTGAAGAGCAACTGCTTGTGTTTCACCAAACTTTTCCATTGAATTTGTCCATAAATGAGTAACATAAGCCAGAATATCACCAGTGGATCGACACTGTCAGAATCCATACTGGCGATTGTTGACCAGACCTAAGGTTTCTAGGTAATTTAAGAGTTGACAGTTAATTGATTTCTTCATTACTTTAGAAAGAGTAGAAGTAATTGCAATAGGATGATAATTGGATGGGAGGGGTTTGCCCTCCTTTTTAGGAACTGGCTGGATATGAGCAAATTTCCAAGAAGGAAAAACACCTTTGGAATAAGAAAGTGAAAAAAGGCGGCAAAGAACAGGAGTAAGTTCAGGAGCACAGGTTTTGAGAATAAATGGAGAAATACCATCAGGACCTGGAGCTTTCTTTGCATCAATATTCGTCAAAATTCTTCTGACATCCTTTTGACAGAAGACCATAGGAGGCATTGAATGGAGTGTGTTGGGAATGGTGGGAGGTGTTTTACCAAGATCTTTAATACATGAGTTGGAAGAAAAATGGGATGCTAGGAGGTGAACTTTACCCTTGGCTGTAGTGACAACAGAACCATCTGGTTTTGACAGAGGTTGGAGAAGAGATGGGTAAAAGTTGCGGCCAATAGCTTTGACAAGAGACCAGAATGCTCGGCTACCATTAGGGCAAGAAGCAAGTTTTCTACTCTCAGCCTGTTCAAACTCTGGTTTGGACTGATTAATAATTGCTTTACAATTGTTGCAAGCTTTGGTGTAGGCAGAAAATGAAACTGAAGAATTGGAAACAAGCCAATTACGATATGCAATGTTTTTCTCTTGAACAGCCTTAGCACATTTATTGGAAAACCAAGGTTTAGATAAAGGACGAGATTTTAAAGTGGAGTGTGGAATAAAGGATTCCATTCCTACAAGAATAATTTCACTGACACGATCTGAGCAAACGCTGACATCAGAAGTTTTGAAACAGTAATCCGACCAAGGAAAAGAATAGAAATCTCGCAGGTCATCCCATTTTGCATTCTTGTAATGTCAAACAACACGAGGTAGTAGTAGTTGTAGTAGTAGTAGTGGCACATGATGCAAGAAAGCAAGTGTAGGAGCTTATGCAGCATCAGCCAAAAAAAAAAAAAATCACACCATTCCCTCCAAATGCCTGTCCAGTTCCTCCTTAAATTTATTTAACCTATCAACTTCTACAACGACAGATGGAAGTTTGTTCCAGCAATTAACCACCCGCTGGCTAAAGGCAAATTTCCGCACATCTATTCTACATCTTTCCTTTCTTAATTTGAACTTATGTCCCCGTAGGTTCGTAATCTGAACAAGTGGAAGGATCCCATCAGAATTCAGCGTGCTCAACCCATTCAAGGCCTTATAGACCTCAATCAGATCACCGCGCAGGTGCCTAGTCTCCAGCCACTGCAATTTGCAGAACTTAAGCCTCTCTTGGTAAGAGAATCCCTTCATTCCCCTCACCAATCGTGTTGCTCTTCTCTGTACACGCTCAAGCAAATCTACATCCTTCCTAAAATGAGGCCTCCAGACCTGTACGCAGTACTCAAGGCGTGGCCTGACCATTGCCTTATACAGAGGGACAACCACCTCCTTTTCCCTGCTAGCAAAAGTCCTATATATCATTGACAAAACCCCATGACCCGCCCTAGCAGCCTGTCTGCACTGCTCAGAAAACTTCATATCTGACTGCACAATTACTCCCAGGTCTTTTTCATTTTCTACCACCTTAAGTGTAGTACCACACAGTTGGTACGTTTCTCTGGGATTACTTCTACCCATATGCAGTACTTTGCATTTGTCAAGGTTGAACTTCAGTTGCCACTTCTTAGCCCATCTGCCCAAATTATCTAGATCCTGTTGCAGTAGGACACTGCCATTACTGTCATTAACAACCCTGCCAACCTTTGTGTCATCTGCAAACTTCGATATTAAGCCTGATATACCTTCATCAATATCATTGATAAATACACAAAACAACAGTGGACCCAACACCGAACCCTGTGGGACTCCACTAATAACATTAGTCCACGAAGAGCAGCACCCATTGATTACCACCCTCTGTCTTCTCCCACTTAACCATCCTTTTATCCATTGTAGCAACTTACCCTTAATACCATTCTGCTCCAATTTGTACAGTAGTCTTCCATGCGCAACAGTGTCAAAAGCTTTCCTGAAATCCAAGTATATGATATCAAAATTATTTTTTGCATCCAGTTCCTTTGTGACCACATCATAATAAGCAATCAAATTTGTCAGACAAGACTTTCCCTTAACAAACCCATGCTGTGTTTGAATTATTGCTGCAGTCTTGTCTAGATGATCCTGCAATGCATCTTTAACCAGCGACTCCATTATTTTACCCGGAACAGAAGTTAAACTAACTGGTCTGTAATTACTCGTGTCACCCTTCGATCCACCTTTGTGAATTGGGGACACATTTGCACATCTCCAGTCCGTGGGAACCTCCCCTGAGTCCAAGGATGCTCTCATAATTATGGCTAAGGGTTTGCTTAGTTGCTTTGCCGCCTCCTTTAAAATAACTGGATAGATCCCATCCACCCCAGGTGCCTTTCTTATGTTTAACTTCAACAATTTCTCCTCCACTTTGCTCTCAGTTATTACAAAATCATTAAGCACACTGCTACAATTTGATAACCTTCTTCCATTTTCAAATTGTAATAATTCCTCACGTGTGAATGTAGATGCAAAATACTCATTCAGTTTGTTTGCTATCTGAGCAGGATCATCAACAGTCGAACCATCGATGTCAAGTGGACCAATCATATTCATCCCCTTCCTTTTAGAGTTTATATAATTAAAGAAATCCTTGCTGTTTTTCTTAGCATCTTTTGCCAAAGATTTCTCGTAATCCGCCTTCGCCTGCCGAACCTCCTTTGTGACCTGATTACAGACTAGCTTATATCTGCCACAGGCTTCTGCGTCACCTGATAATTTATATGCATCCCATGCATTTTTCTTCTCTGTCACGAGTCTCATTAGTTCATTTGATAACCATTTAGGCCTAAACCTTGAACGATATTTCTTAATCGGTATGTAAAGTCTAGTAGCTTCCACGATTAATTCTTTGAATGCTTCCCACTTAGAATTTACTGTTCGTAACATCGTTAGTTGATCCCACTGTACAGAATTTAAAAACTGTCTGAGACCACTGTACTCCCCTTTACGGAAGCAAAAACCCTTTCCTTTACCCCTGACGGTAGTTACCTCTTTGAGTAAATCCCACTTCAGCACACTGTGATCACTGCCACCTAGTGGTTCCTTTATCTGCAAATTCTTAATACACGAATGATCACTGCTGATAACCAGATCAAGAGTGTTACTTTCTCTGGTTGCCTCTCGAACATGCTGCTGCAGAAAACAATCATCCAATAAATCCACAAAAGTCTGACTAGTGTGTGAGTGACCAACTCACAAGTTCCAGTCAATATCTGGGAAGTTAAAATCCCCCATTATAAGACATTCTGATTTACTGGCCCACTCTATTTCTCTGTACAATTGTTCATTGTACTCATACAAGTCATTAGGCCTATAACACACTCCTACTCTTATTTTTCCTTTCGCAGTGCTTATCTCACACCAAACTGACTCAACAGAGCACTGTTCATCTATATTAACTGGGTGCACTTCCTTTGATTTTATGTTTTTCTTAATTAACAGCATAACACCCCCTCCCTTTCTGTCCTGTCTATCCTTTCTGTACACATTGTACTCCCCAAATTCCAGTTCAGCATTCCTTATATCTGTGTGACACCACGTCTCTGATATCCCAACAATATCCGCCTTTGATGTCTTGACCAACACTTCAAATTCATCAAATTTATTTACTATACTTCTAGCATTGGTATACATGCAAGCATACATGCTCCTATGCCTATTCCTTGTTACCCTAACACATCCCATATACCCAACTATTCCATGATGACTGCCATCCGTCCCTGAAACCCCCAACACCCCTCGCTCCAGGTCGCTTCTTATTCTAATAGATGTTGTGCAAGAATCACCTTCACCTCTGCCTGCGGTTACTGTTAAACTATTAGTCTTTGTATCCCCCCAAACTAGCAGTTTTCCGACCCACCTAACACTGCCTCGATAGCATCAGCAAATATTCTTGCACCCTTTCTATTTAAGTGTATCCCATCCCTGTAGAAGCAATCTCTCCTGTTAACAAGTACAGTCCAGGCTGAAAAAAATTCTACCCCTTGAGCCTTGCACAATCTTTCCAGGGCCGAATTGATCGACAAGGCTCTCATCATGTACTCCCTCCTATCGTGTCTGGGCAGAATTGCAGACACTTTCAAATTCAACCCTATTTCACGGCTTTTTTTCAACAGTGACCTGTACTTGTTGAGTAATTCTGCCGGTCTCCTACTCTTAATATCATTAGTGCCAACGTGTACAACTATATCACCTTTTGTGCCCTTGAAAGATGATATCCGCTCTACAACGTCATCAACCTTTGCCCCTGGCAGACATACCCTGGTCCTGTTCCACCTATCCTTTTTACAAAATATATTCCCCGTCTCCCTGACAATAGAGTCACCAACAATAACTAGTTCCTTTGGGACCAGCGCATTCTGCTTTGGAGATTGCCGCTGTGTTGCCTGATGCCCAGGAGTGAGCTCTGGCGTTGAGTTGGGCAGCTGAGAGCCTAATGGGCCCCTCAATTTAGATCTTTCGAGGGCATCCACCCTGTCCTTCAAACTCTCATATAGGCCCATAACAACGCTGAGTTGTCGCCTGATTTCCTTACACTCCTTACATCGCGCACACACAAAGACATCCCCCATGGCAATATCATGTTCCGTTCCAGAGAGTTCGGCAAACATTTCACAAGTTGCACATTTTTTTAGGCTGTGATGCGTTGGAGAATTGCCCCCCTCAGTTCTCCCCCGATTCACAGCACTCCTGCCACTTTGTGCCCGTTGCTTTGCTGCTCTAGTCTGGGGCATGGTAGTTTAAATTAATAAAATCAATAAATTAAATATCAATAGTATTTGAATAGAAACTATTAAATAGAAACAGTGAAGCGTATTACTATATAATTATGCGTTAGAGCTACCTAGCTACCTCAATTAAAAAATTTGAATTCCCTACCACTATATCCAAAAACAATGGCTACAAAATGGAACGAAATAACGGTTTTACCTATCGTAAGTAAAATCCACAAAAACTCTTTATCTAAATTAAAAATAAAAAATAACCAGCGTAACTATAACTATATGACTACTTATTAAGTACAATATAAAATAACAATCATGTAAATAAAAGGCAAACACTTATCGTTTTTGCGGAGCCTGTAACTGTCAGCTGTAACTTTTAAAGAGATTCAGCGCCCTCTCAGGTTGGGAATAGCTGTGAGATAAAAGCTCCATTGGAGAAGAGACAATCACCAATTTGTCTCAATCACTCACTTCGGCTGTGAACGTTTGTGAGAAAAAGATCAATCGTGTTGGCTGTATGGTTAGGATTGTCCGGTATCCTTGTAGGTAAATGAACAATCTGTGCAAGGTCATTAGTAATTGCAAAAGCTTCAGCATCTTGACCAGCTGGGTCTGTATGACTAGAAAACGGAAGCCACCTGGAGTTGTGAACATTAAAATCACCAATTAAAATTACCTCACTGTTAGGAAAGTTGGACTGAAGAAAGTCAAGTTGCAAAGAGAGGAAGTCAAAGAGCTCCATGTGATTAGTGGAGTTTGGAGAGACAACAGATGAATTTGACACAAGGTAGAGAGATTTTAAGCCAGAGGAGATTCCAAATTACCATGTCAGAGACATGGTAATTTGGACAAATAATGAAATTTTTGCATATGGCGTATACGTGGTAAGAATACAGTCAACTCCCGCTATTCGTAGGGGTTACGTTCCTGAGAAATGTCGCGAATACCGAAAATGCGAATACTGAGTTATGGCTCCCATAGTAATAAAGGGGTTCCGTTCCAAAGTATGAAATATATAAAAAAAAACTAGTCTAAAATGTTGTCTATGTATGTATTATATGTACCTTCATAATATGACTATGTACATAGACAGTACATAATGAAATGCAAGCATATGGCATCGAAATGAAAATAAGAAACAATTTAATATTAAATGTAATATGCTTTTTCTAGCAAAAAAACTTATCCCGCAAGTGCTATCACGAGTTTCGCTAAAGTGTTGATAAAGGAGTTTTGCCTTTTCACGAATGATGAGTGAACTTAACTGAATTTTATTTTGAGTTCGGTCTTCTCTCCACAGATTTAAAGCCTTTTCCATTTTTTCTAATTTAACATCACAAGTTACAGAGCAAAGTTTTGAAGCAATTAGCGCGTTTTCAGACACCACGGCAGATTTTTTGATTGATCGTACCATTGACTCATTGATTTATAATGTTTTGCCACTGAGGAGACACTTTCACCATTGGAAATTTTTTTTAATAACTCAATTTTATTAGCTAATGTCATCACCTTTGATAATTTCACATTTCTCTTGTTATTCATTGCCATATTTTTGTAGGGGTTAGAAAGAACTTGTCCACAATAAAGTCACTTTCTTCCATTAGCACACTCGGAAAAGTCTTTTACACTGCAAAACGGTAGATTTATCATTTTTGTAAGCATATAAATTGATAAATTTATTCAATTTATAAGCATATAAATTAAAAGCAAACGACAAAACCTTCCTTGACAAGCGCATAACACATACTGAACAAGGATTAGCGAGAAACATCCACGTTTGCAATTTTGTTACCCCTCTCCCCCCACCCACTGAGCGCTGTTTTTAACGGGAAAGATAATTTTAGCCACGTCCATGTTTTTTTATGGCGGAAAATATTCATGGCGCTTTAAAATTCACATTTTTTTAGGTTTCATTTTATATTAAATCGGCAATCGCGAATAGCGGGGGTTTACTGTATACCCAGATCCCTGACATAACGTGGCCTCGACAATGTCCCCTGCATACACACTACTCGGTCTCCCTCCAGTCACTATCTGGCAGAGTAGAGGTAGCAAGATTATACACTAGCTGATCTGAAAGTCTCCTAAAGAGTTACCAATAGGTTTGGTCCTGTGTACTAACTAGTGGCCAGCCTGTGAACACCCTTGAAATGTAAAGAAGATTGGATCTCGGCATGATGTTTTTCGTAACCTCAAAGGTCATCAGTCATACTGCATGATGGAAGAGATGGGTTGACTGGAACTTAGCTCTGGAGACTAAACATGGGTTCCACCACTTCAGGCCTCCAATAAGTGCAAAAATGGTGGTATTGCAATGGTTGATGAGTCATCTACCACCTAATACTGTCTGGTAACACAGAGGGGCGGCATTCCTCCATGTGGTGTGGGCGCCACACCTCGACCCCTGCTTATGTTGGTTCACACCTGTGTGGTCAACCACAGTGTGCTTGTGCATCGTGGTTAATGGTTAATATATATAGATATATATATAGGGTCATTGGTTTCTTACTGGAACTATGTATTATATAGTTGCCAGAAAGAAACGAATGACCCTTCGTGAACTTCAGGAAGCCATAAATTGTGTTTCAAACCACGAACTATCAGTTGATTATCTTAAGAAGTTGATCTTGTGAATGCTTCGACAGTGTGCTGCTGTCATCAGGGCCAGAGGCGGTTCAACTAAATATTAGTTTGCATCTATCTTTTCATTTTGTTTTCTTATTTTAAATTAATAAACTGAAGCAAACTGAGGGCTTCTGATAACATTTCAGCCCTAATTATAGTGTTTACCAAAACTGTTGTATAAAGGTTGCAAATGCTCATTTTGAAATATTTTGAGAGCACCTGTCAAGTATTACTTATCTTTGCCTTAACTATTAATAAATATCTTTTGTTTATATTTCTATTTGCGATGCTAGTCATTAATGTAACAGACCGTCGCAAAAAGGGTTTGAAATGTGAATTTTCTAGGTGATGCACTTTCTTTGAACAGCAGTGTATAAACTAGTATGTAATCAAGTTACAAAGGAGGTTAGGCAGGCGAAGGCAGATTACGAGAAATCTTTGGCAAAGGATGCAAAGAGTTCTTCACTTATATAAACTATAGAAGGACGGGGACGAATCAGATTTGTCCACTTAACGTAGATGGTTCGACTGTTGATGATCCTGTTCAAGTAGCTGATAAACTGAATGAGTATTTTGCGTCTACATTCACACATGAGGAGTTATTCAAGGAGGTGAATGCCAGAAGTTTATCAACCTCTAACTGGGAGCTAAGTGATTTTGTAATAACTGAGAGCAACGTGGACAAATTGTTGAAGTTAAACATAAAAAAGGCACCTGGAGCAGATGGAATCTATCAAATTATATTGACGGAGGCAGCAAAGTAATTAAGCAAACCCTTAGCCATAATTATGGCGCATCCTTAGAGTCAGGGAGGTCCCCATCGACTGGAGAGTGCAAATGTATCCCCAATTCACAAAGGTGACACAAATAATTTATAGACTGGTTAGTTTAACTTCTGTTCCAGGGAAAATAATGAATTCACTGGTTAAAGAGGTGATACAGGATCACCTAGACAAGGCTGCAGTAACGGTTCAGCCACAGCATGGGTTCATTAAGGTGGTCTTGTCTGACCAATTTAAATGGATACTACAATGTGGCACAAAGGAACTGGATGTAAAAAATTATTTTGATATCATATACAGGTTGGCCATCACTAATCCGGTTCCACCATTAATTCGGACATAATTTCCGCGAGCATAATTTCAAATTTCCCGGGTTGACGCACCGACCTGCCACTACTGTTTTGGTGGCATTGGTTGCAGCATCAGCTGTTGGTGCGAACTCGTAAACACTGGCAAGCCATTCCCACTTGTTTTTCTCATTTATTATTATAACCTGCTCACATTTAGCCCCAGCCATGGTTCCAATGCATAAAGGAAGTGCCTCTCATGATGTAAAGTGCAAACACCGTACATTGTCCATAACAGAAAAAGCTGAACTTCTGAAAAAACTCGACAGCAGTGTGTCTGTGAGAAGTTTAACTCTGCTTAATTGTAAATTCCAGAAATTTCTCTCAGTTCCTCTTAGTTTAGTAATTTTCTTTTAGCCATTCCTTTTTAGATTTTTTTTTTTTTTTTTTACGACACTTGTACAAACTTGCAGAAAAACACAACATAATATGATGGATAATATTGTGCGCTGACGACCTTGTTTTCACAAAATCTCTAACAATACTGACAAACTTATTGCAATGTTTGAAAGTTTATTTTATTGCAGCACTTACAGTAAACTAATCACATATGTGGCCGACACTCTCAAGATTTAACCTACTGGGCCACGTCAGCCACATATATGCGACATTAAAAAAATACTTTTCTTTTTTGATATTTTAAGGGAAAAAGCGACAACACTGACATTACAATATTTATTTTAGAATTACTAATCAAATTATTTGCTAAATATTTTTTGGCTCTTGGGGAATTTTTTTCTTAAACTAGCTTGGTAGTCAACATGCTAAAGGTAGGATGAGGTGTTTAGCTGTTGGGTAAACTGTGTTTGCTAAAATAACCACCGGTGATCCGATAAACTCACTTATCCGGCACGCCACAGGTCTCAATTCTGCCGATTAGTGACGGTCGACCTGTATTGGATTTCAGGGAAGCTTTTGATACTGTTGCTGTACAAATTGGAGCAGTGGCATTAAGGGCAAGTTGCTGCAGTGGATAAAGGGATGGTTGAGTAGGAGACGGCAGAGAGTGGTAATAAATGGACACTGTTCTATATATCAGGCTTAATGTCCAAGTTTGCAGATGATACAAAGGTTGGCAGGGTTGTTAATGACAGTAAAGACAGTATGCTACTGCAACAGGAATCTAGAAAAGTTAGACAGATGGGCTGAGAAGTGGCATCTGAAGTTTAACATTGACAAATCCAAATTACTGCATACTTGGGTGGCAGTAACCGAAAAGAAACGTACCAACTGTGTGTTATGACACCCAAGGAGGTGGAGAATGAAAAAAAGACCTGGGGGTAATTGTGCAGTGAAGTTCTCTGAGCAGTGTAGATGGGCTGCCAGAGCAGGTCATGGAGTTTTGTCAATGATATATAGGAATTTTGCTAGCAGAGACAAGGAGATGATTATCCCTTTGTATAAAGCAATGGTCAGGCCACACCTTGAGTACTGCATACAGGTCTGGAGGCTTATTTTAGGAAGGATGTAAATTTGCTAGAACGAGTACAGAGAAGGGCGACACGATTGGTGAGTGGAACAATCCAGTCTCCAGATGCTGCAAGTTGCAGCATCTGGAGACTAAGGCCCTCCGAGGTGATCTGATCAGGGTGTATAAGGTCTTGAATGGTTTGAGCAGGCTCAATGCTGACGGGAAACTTCTGCTTGCTCAGATTAAGAACCTGATGGGGCATAGATTCAAATTGAGGAAAGACAGTTGTAGAACAGATTTGCAAAAGTTTGCCTTTAGCCAGCGGGTAGTTGATTGCTGGAACAGACTTCCATTTGTTGTTGTGGAAATTCATAGCTTAAATAAATTTAAGGCTGAACTAGACAAACATTTGTAGTGATCAGATGGGTGAAATGGGAAGGTTTTTTTTTTTTTTGGTGATGCTGTATAAGCTTGCTTTCTTGCATTATATGCCTCAACAAATGCTAATGTAATATGCACCAGACAATGGATGCAGGAAAGTGTTCTGATCTTTCACCATCATGGATGGCAGTGTTGCAAAAATGGTGATCACAACAAAAGGCATCTCTGCAGTTTGCAAAGATGAACTGTGTAACAGTGGTGAAGTGGACATTTTATAAACATTTCGGGTTGGAATTGATCTGCCAACTATGAACAACATTTACTGTTTGGTGCAAGCAATTTGAAAGATAGCTGTATCTGCTTATATGAGAAGAGATATAAGCAGATTAACAAGACTTCCAATGAAGTCCCCGGAAATAACCGTACCAAGGCAGTTGTGAATTACAGTTGCCCCAGACAAGCATGTGGAGTGTTCTATGCAAACGATTATTATCCATGAAAGGTTACATGATGTAGTTAGTACAATCCCTAAAACTCAATGAAGCTAAACAAAGTTAAATGATAATATTTCTCTATACAATGCAAGTTGACATGAAAGATGACAAATTTGCAACTACCCGACCTTCAGTGAAGAAGCTACATTTCACTTAAGCAGTAAAGTGAATTGCCATAATGTATACATTTCGGGCACTGAAAAGCTACATTACATGGTATATCATAAATGGGATTTGCCAAATTTGAACATCTTTTGCACTATTTCACAACAGAAGTTCTATGACCCATTTTTCTTCATGGAAAACATGATCACCAGGTTTAGCTATCAGGATATGTCGATGAACTGGCTTTTCTCTCAGTTAGAGAAAGTCTTGGACAACACGACTGCATTTTCCAGATGGATGCCGCTACACATCATTTTCATTGCAAAGTCTGCCATTACCTCAATGAAACTCTTCCACACTGCCAGATTGGATCTTCTACCTGTCCTTCTGCAATTGGTCTCCATACCTCACCTCATACAACTTCTTTCTCTGTTGAATCAAAAGTGCACAAAATATTTGTGCACTTTTGATTCAACTCTTGCTATAATAGCAGCATATGTCTCCTGTTCTGCAGTCATATGACAATCTCTTATCCTTGCCTCCAAGACTTGATTTTCAATAAATATTTTTATGGCTCTATTTCCAAAATGTACCTCATTGCAGCTATGATCACCGTATTGGCATTGCAGAACAAAACTTTTCGTAATTGCATCTGCACCTCACATATATCTTTAAATTCAGGAATATATTTCTCCTTTCCTCCTCCTCTTCTATATTCTCTAATCTTTCCAATTGCACAGATAGAGCTTTTACTCCCTGAGGAGAGAAAGAGCGCAGGTAGTGCTCTTTTTCTCTGCCTACTGCAACAGAAGTCTGCTTTCTTATATCATATTACCAAAACTAATATTAAAGCTTAGAAAAAATAAAACAGATTTTGGAATATGAATAAAACCATACAATGCAGAGTTGTTAGTTTTTAGTACATCACACATGTACTAAAATATACTGTTTTATCATGCTTTCATACTTGACAACATGTTTGTTTTGTTTACTCCACAATAATTAAATGTGTGGTGCTATATCTAATTGTTGATTTTTAATTTTTTTTATTTCAAAACTTGCTTTGAATGTACAATAAAATAAAAATTACAAGTTCCTATTTATACTCTAGGACAGGTATGCTGCAAGAGGAGGACATTGTAACAATGTCCATATGTAGTACTCAGTTAATAGCCCTATGATAGCATTATCAATATTTATCATAAAATTATTGGTTATACATTAAATATAAGTTAAATAATTTTTTATTCTTCCATTATTTTTACTATGTCCTGGGGATGAAAATTTTACATGTGAGAATACATCTTGAATTATATAATGAAATTACTGAGAAAATAAATTGCTCAACAAAAGACTTTTCAGAAATGAACCCTTTTTATTATCTAAGAGATACCTATATTTCTTTGGGAGGGTCTTTTCAGCTTTTTATCAAAGCTATATTAAGCATAATTATTTAGTGGAATGCTAAATATATTATATTCTTCTTTTATCAAATATACTTCTAAGTCAGTTAAATATTCAAAAATCTTCTTCCGGTTCTGGATTTAATATTTGTTTATGCCTGTGCTAAAAGCCCTTCAGAAAATAAAGGGCTTATAATATGAAATTTCATTTCCTTAGAAGATAATGTTTCATTCCTCTCATATTTATTGCATTAGCTTTCACTGATAATGGCTTCATCCCATGGTCCATATATATTCCTATGAAAAAAACAACAAAAATCAAATTAGTTAAAAGGTGAGAATTGAAGAACATGACTGCTAGTCATCTACTTAATTAATCAGAAATTTTTTATTTTTTTTTGGAGAGACAGGTGCCACAGAGAAAACATTAATTTCTTACCATAACCATGGCATACAGCTTTAAGTTTACAACACACAAAAAAAAAACATTACTTAAATACTCACACTTCTGAGCAATCATACAAATATCTGCACACATAGTGCTGTAATACTATAAAGAGAACGCACAATCAACAAGGTTATTACTAATTAACAAGGTTACACATACTGTTCCAGCCAAGCAGGAGGATGGAATTTCACCTGCAAGCCATGTTCACTATAAGGGTTGGATCACAAGGGCAAATATGCCTAGAACTATCAAACTGCATACCTTGTGGTAGGATGTGTCAGCCCACTGATTATCTCTCACCCTCCTGAAACTAACCTTAACCAACTTATTTTGGGATGGGGGGTAGGATTCCACCACTTCATATATCCTCCTGCAAAACTCCTCCCTTGAGCCTCCCCCCCCAAGCAAAATTCCTCTGTGAACCCTGGTTCCTATGAACTTCTAAAACAAGATCAACTGCTGCTCTCCAGGGGCAGAGGCATTAGCATTAGTAGAGGCATATGATGCAAGAAAGCAAACTTATGCAACATCAGCCAAAAAAAAAACTGCTCCCATTTCACCCCTCATTCATTCCAAATCTGTTCCACCAACCAACTACCCGCTGGCTAAAGGCAAACTTCCACACATCTGTCTTTCCTCAATTTGATTTATGCCCTCTCAGGTGATTATTCTGAGCAAGAGGAAGAATCCCGTCATCATTGAGCATACTCAAACCATTCAAGGCTTTATAAACCTCAATCAGATCACCTCGCAGGTGCTGCGAGGTGATCTGATTGAGGCGTATAAAGTCTCCAAACACTGTAATTTGCAAAATTTAAGCCTTTCTTCGTAAGAGCAACAATTTGTTCCATTCACTAATCTTGTTGCCTTTCTCTGTACTCATTCCAACAGCTCTACATCCTTCTTAAAATGAGGCCTCCAGACCAGTATATAGTACTCAATGTGTGGCCTGACCATTGCCTTATACAAGGGGATAATCACCTCCTTATCCCTGCTAGAAAAATTCCTGTATATCATTGACAAGACACTATGAGCTACACTTGCAGACGGTCTGCACTGCTCAAAAAAACTTCATATCTGCCTGCACAATTACCCCCAAGTCCTTTTTTGTTCTCTACCACTGTCAGTGTAGTACCACAGAGTTGATGCGTCACTCTGGGGTTACTGCTTCCCATATGTAATACTTTACATTTGTCAATGTTAAACTTCATTTGCCCCCTCTCAGCCCATCTGCTCAACTTTTCTAGATCCTGTTGCAGCAGCATACTGTCAATAGTGTCTTTAACAACCCTGCCAACCTTCGTATTTGCAAACTTAGACATTAAGCTTGATATACCATCATCAATATCATTTATAAATACAGAAAACAACAATGGACCCAACATTGAACCCTGAGGGACTCCACTAATAACATTAGTCCACGATGAGCAGTGCCCATTGATTACCACTCTGTCTTCTCCCACTCAACCATCCCTTTATCCATGGCAACAATTTACCTCCAATGCCACACTGCTCCAATCTGTTCAACAGTCTTCCCTGTACAACAGTATCAAAAGCCTTTCTAAAATCCAAATATATGATATCAAAGTTATTCAGTTCCTGCATCCAGTTCCTTTGTGACCACATCATAGTATCCAATCAAATTGGTCAGGCAAGACTTTCCCTTAACTAAACCATGCTGTGTCAGAGCTATAACTGTAGTCTTGTCTAGATGATCCTGCAGTGCTTCTTTAACCAGTTCCTCCATTAATTTTCCTGGAACAGAAGTTAAACTAACAGGTCTATAATTACTTGTGTTGCCCTTTGATCCTCCTTTGTGAATTGGGGTCACATTTGAACATCTCCAGTCCATGGGTTCCCCCCCCCCCCCCCCCCGAGTCCAAAGAAGCTCTCCCCTGGGTGCCTTTTTTATGTTTATCTTCAACAATTTCTCCTTCACTTTCCTCTCAGTTATTACAAAATCATCTAGCTCACTGCCAGAGTTTAACTCACCTCTGGCATTCCCCTCCCTGAATAACTCCTCATGGGTGAATGTAGATGCAAAATACTCATTTAGTTTGTTAGCCACCTGAGCAGGACCATCAACAGTTGAACCATCAATATCCAGTGGACCAATCTGATTCATCTCTTTCCTTCTAGAGTTTACCTAGGTAAAGAACTCTTTGTTGTTTTTCTTTGCATCCTTTGCCAAAGATTTCTCATAATCTGCCTTTGTGACTTGGTTACAGACCAGCTTATATCTATCATAAGCTTCCATGTGACCCATTAATTTATATGTATCCCATGCATTTTTCTTCTCTACCATATGTCTCATCAGTTCATCTGACATCCACTTAGGCGTATTTCTTAGTTGGTATGTAAAGCCTAGTAGCTTC
Source organism: Mastigoproctus giganteus (assembly GCF_048544385.1). Taxonomy (NCBI): domain Eukaryota; kingdom Metazoa; phylum Arthropoda; class Arachnida; order Uropygi; family Thelyphonidae; genus Mastigoproctus; species Mastigoproctus giganteus. Next base: position 124,576,399 of record NC_143576.1, on the reverse strand, counting down.
CACGATAAATTCTTTGAATGCTTCCCATTTTGAATTTGCTGTTGGTAACATCATCAGTTGGTCGCACCATATAGAATTTAAATACTGTCTCATACCACCGTAGTCGCCTTTACGAAAGCACAAACCCTTCCCTTTACCCCTAATGGTAGTTACCTCTTTGAGTAAATCCCACTTGAGCACACTGTGATCACTGCCACCTAGTGGTTCCTTTATCTGCAGATTGCTGATATCAATCCACAAGCATGTGATCAACTTGCTGGTCCAGGTTCTAGTAAGTGGAGCACCTGCCATGTGAATAACATTCAAACCCTCAGAACTCCTGAGGGATAGGATAACTTCTGCTGACCCAGGCTTTATCGCCAACTTGATAATTACCCCCCCCCCCAACTTCCTCAGTCCATTCTACATTGAAATTTTTATTTCAGGAATCCATCAGCTTGCCTACAGCAGCATCTCTTGCAACCATAGGAGCCCAGTAAGAGAATTAATAAGTGGCCCACCAACTTTCAGCAAGGACGTCACCAGGAAGCAGCCTTCGAAGTGATCACTGCTCCATGGTAGCAAATTGGCCAGTCAAAAACACATCCAATTTCATCCAACACAACTCATACACTAGCTTGGGCTTTGGTTGCATCACAGGCACTACAGTGTCAATTGGGAAATCCTAAGTACTGTAACCATATTAGACTTGCAATGTGTAAGAGTGTGTGTTCATAGGCTGATATGCCTGTTGTGTTGGATGAAAAACCTAGATTAATTCAAAGGGAAACACCTACTCCCTTTGCCTGAGATCAGCTAACTATACACTAGATTGAAGGAGACTCCAATCATTGGCAGGAATTGAACCAAGACCTCTTCAAATGAGTTTACATATTAAGCAGTCAACATTGAGGGCTCTTTCTAAGTTTTCTTAAAGAAAGACCCTCCTGCATGGCTGTTTAGTCGGTAAGTTCTTTCTGTAAGTTTTTTCTTTGTTTACCACATAAACATATAAGTTGTCAGTGAAAAATTTAAGTATGGGTTCTCAGGCAGTGTTTAAAAGAGAAATTTTGATCCTTATATCTGCATATAGGATTCAAGCATTCATCTAGGCATTGCTGAAAGTTATCTTGACAAGGGAATGACGTTCCTACACAAAGGGATTTTACTTTGCAGAAAATCATTAATCTTTTATTTTTCACATTGAGAAAAAAACTACCCTTTCTAGAATTTATATATGCTCTCCCGAATAAGATTGAGTGGGTTTCCTTTTTCCAGGAGTTTGTTTTAGCTAATGCAGAGCCAATCTCTTTTCGACCAAAACTTAAAAATATAATATAGGTGCCTATATTATATTTTTATATTTGATGCAAAATTCATCACGATGCATTTTAACCAATACAGAAGAATAGGCATTAGAATTAGTATTGCTTAAGTAAGCAATCAAGTAGGCTTGCTGCTTACGTCTTTACAAATGATGCAAGGAAGCAAGCTTATAAAGCATCAGTCAAAAAAAAAAAAATTCCCACGTCAACTGTCCTCTAATAATTTGTCTAGTTCTTCCTTAAATTTATTCAAAAATTTTCACTGGAAAGCAAATCTAATGGAAAGATACTCAGTAGTTCAAGAGCAGCAGAAATACCAAAAAATTTGGAATTTCAGTAAAGCTTTTCATTGTTGGACCTTTCAGAAGGCTGAATTTTGAATTTTTAGTACTTTAAAATCAGACATGATACTCTTTAAGGTGAAAACCCAAATCAAAAAAGAATCGGCCTCTAAATTTGTAAAGAATCAATCATGAACATTCAGGGTGGTAAAACTGTAGTCAGTTAAGATAATCACCAAAAACAAATTAAGCTGTTTTTGGGTTAGCCTTCTGGCTAATCCATGAGACAAGATCAATACTATCTCTTCATTGGAGAATGAGAAGAATAGATGCTGGAAAAACACCCATTGCATTCAGTTATTTAAAGCTTAAAATTTATTGGGTTTTGTGATTCGCATCTTCATTTCGATAAAACTATATGCAAGGAAATTAATAAAATTCATAATGGAAATGCTTAATACACTTACTCTTTGTAGGCCTGACAATGAAGAAATCCTGCAGGACAAAGTATGTTGACACAGAATATTAGTAAGAAAAAGAAAACTGCATACATGAAAGAGATACTTGCTATCGTCATTCCTGCTAATAAAATCAGCAACACTGTCATCAAAGTCTGACCGATAATAGAAGACTTCTATATATATTATTTTACAGTGTGAAAAAATAAAAATGTAAATTAAAATAAATAATTACTGTCAAATACATAAAATATAATTTATCAATTCTATATAATGATTAACTTTAATATCTGAATTAATATTAGCAAGAAAAACATAATTACAGGTATTAAGGAATTAGATTCCTGCCGACCAGGTTTAAAGCAAATTTCTTTTATCAAAAACCAATTTTTTTTTATAAAATTTACAAAAAATTATAACTGGAAACAAATGAACAAGAAAGCATGTATACTGGTGTAGAAAAGCGAGGTTAAATTTTAGAAAATAAGAACACAATGTAAATTTTTACATTAAATCTGATGTCCTGTAATATAGCATACGTTTAAATATGATAACAGAATATGATTTATGAACATATGCAAATAGAACATATGCAAATCAAGAATGCTGTAAAATGGTGCACTCCTGATTTTAAATTGAACATGGTATATAATGCATCTAATTACGTTTTTCTTTATGAAGAATGCAACATGTATTTGGGCAATTCAGAATGGTGAATGGCTGCCAGCAGAACAGTCACAAGCTGAGGTGGCCAATGCCTTAAATATGACAAGAATGGTAATTCCAAGATTATAGCAACAACATCGTGAGAAAAGAAAGGCGTCTTGGAAGCAAGTTCAAGGTTGGCCAAGAGCTGTAAAATCCCAAAGTTGATTGCTCTGGGATTTTACAACTCTTGTCATCTCCCTATGGCAACTTGCCAAGGGGTTTCAAATCAAACTGCATAAAATTATTTGTGTGGGGGGGGGGTAAATAATACCCTTAATATATTTACCTCCAACAGGAGTTGTCTGGAGGATAGCGCAATAGCTTGTGTTCCACCCACTCAAAGGAGAACCCATCTGACAAATGCAGACAAAAAAATACCATCACTGCAGCCAAAACTAATGAGGCCAATGTTCTCTTTACAGATTAGCTAAGATTCAACATTGAAATAATTTTTAATGTGTGTTCTCTTCTGGACAGAATGTGGAACATTAGAAAAAGAGTCCATTATTGGAGTCTTCAGAAAGAGGCTTCAAATAAAGTATCTGTATGAGTCAGGTCACTGGTTTTTTTTTCTCAAAGGGGAACCAGTTTCATTTAATGTAAAGTGGCTCTGGAGTCAAAACATTAAGGTCAATGTTCTATTAACAGATGAATTTTGATTCATTCTTGAAACAATTCTCTCAACATGTTTTCATCTAGAGAGAAAGTGAACACAAGAAAGAGGACCCACTATCATAGTGGTTGATGATCTGGGGATGACTGGTGCAGTGATTCATCATAATGAATGGTTATACACTGAGTGATCACTGAATTATGACCACATACCAAATACTTCATAGGTCCTCCTTTTGCCCTCAGTACAGCAGCTATTCGACGTGGCATCGATTCAACAAGATGTCAAAAGTGTTCGGGAGGTATGGCCAACCAAGCTGTGTGTAATGCGGTCAGCAATGCAGGTATGGAGGTGATTGGTGTATCCAGATGCCTGATATGCCTTTCCATAGTGTCCCACAAGTGCTCTATGGGATTCATATCGGTGGAGTTCAGAGGCCAATCGATATGCTGGAAGTCAGAACTGTGTTCCTTAAACAATTCCTGCACATTAAGTGCCTGATGGCTTGCCGCATTGTCATCTTGGAAGACACCATCGCCATTCGAGAAAAAGTGTAACATATCGGGGTGTACACAGTCGGCAAGCAGTTGACTATAGCGGAGACCACTGATACATTGTTCACATGCACCAGGGGGTCCAAGTTCCTGCCAGTGAAACATCCCACACCATACAACCACCTCCACCGGCCTGCACTTTTAATACCATGCATGATGGATCAAGAGCCTCACGTTGTTGATGCCAAATCCGTACACAACCATTGACAGTGTGGAGTAAATAACGTGACTCATCCGACAAGCACACCTTCTTCCAGTCTTCTAACGTCCAACTTGCATGCTCTGCACCAGGCAAGTCTTTTACACTGATGAACCTTGGTTAGGAGAGGATGCCGTAGGGGTCGTCTGCTGGTATAGCCCATACATGCAAGTGTATGATGCATGGTCATGCTAGATATTGTTCTCGATTGGCCCATGTTATATTGGTTGACTCTTCAACAGAGCTGTGCCTGTTCACCTGTAAGAGTCGTCGGACCTGGTGCTCACCTCTAACATCAACCTTTCACTGACCTTTGCAGTTTTGCCGTCGGGTTGTTGTTTGGCCATTTTGACACCAGTCCAGGTACACTTTACTATGGCGGCTCTCGAACGGCCCACCAGTTCAGCCGTTTGGGAAATTGAGGCACCAGTTCGTCGAGCACCACAGTCTGATAAATCCTTCTTTTACCCATCACGCTCGAAATTTTGCTACCTACTGAGCCACTGACAAACTTATCTATGCTACATAGGTCAACTAACTCCGTACTCTCGTATCTCACGTGGTCAACAGGTCGCATTCAGTTTTAATAGGAGTGGTCATAATTCAGTGAACACCCAGTGTACATCATTGTTCAAACTCCAGATCTCGTATATACTAACACTGTCTTTTCATCCTGCTGTTTATGTTAATTCTGATGCATGTCTTTTAATATTGTAAAATTCCATGTCTTTTAATATTGTAAACATAGTGCATCACTGAGGATAAGCAAAAATTTCAACCCAATTGACCTTTCAACAAAATACTTAAATCAAGCTGTAGTCCTCACGTTTATATTTTCCCATGGAATCTACTTGAGAAAGGAACAACAACATAAGAAAAAGTACTAAGTTCAAGTTGATTGACACTGATTGCAAAGAATGCTGCATATAAAGTTAAGAGTTTCTCAAGTAGCACAAATGATTTTCTGAAGGAAGACATAACAGCCATTATGATTCTCAATTTGGACATCCGATAATGGTAAAAATGTGTGGTCACAGAATGACTATCAGAATTACTGCATAACAAAATGAATGGATAAAGAGTGCTTGTCGAACCATCAGCCTAGAAAGGAAGACAGCTGTGCAAAGATCACAGCAAAAACTTAATTCATTAGCATTAGCAAAGGCACATGATGCAAGAAAGCAAGCTTATATAACATCAGCCAAAAAAAAAAAAAAAAAAACATACACCCTTCTCATTTAACCCATCCACTCACTCCAAATGTTTTTCTAGTTCTGCCTTGAATCTATTTAAGCTATCAACTTCTACAGCAACAGATGGAAGTTTGTTCTAGCAATCAACCACCCGCTGACTAAAGGCAAACTTTTGCACATCTATCCTACAACTGTCTTTCCTCGATTTGAATTTATGCCCTCTCAGGTGATTATTCTAAGCAAGAGGAAGAATCCCATCAGCACTGAGCATGCTCAAACCATTCAAAGTTTTATACATCTCAATCAGATAACCTCGCAGGTTCCTATTCTCCAGACACTGTAATTTGCAAAATTTAAGCCTTTCTTCGTAAGAGCAACCCTTTGTTCCATTACTAATCTTGTTGCCCTTCTCTGAACTCTTTCCAACAGCTTTACATCCTTCTTAAAATGAGGCCTCCAGACCTGTATACAGTACTCAAGGTGTGGCCTGACCATTGCATTATACAAAGGGATAATCACCTCCTTATCCTGCTGGAAAAATTCCTGTATATCATTGACAAGACACCATGAGCTACTCTTTCAGACCGTCTGCACTGCTCGGAAAACTTCATATCTGCCTGCACAATTACCCCCAGGTCCTTTTCACTCTCTACCACTGTTAGTGTAGTAATATACAGTTGATATATTACTCTGGGGTTACTGCTTCCCATATGCAGTACTTTACATTTCTCAGTGTTAAACTTCAGTTGCCACCTCTCAGCCCATCTGCTCAACTTTTCTAGATCCTGTTGCAGCAGCGTACTGTCATTAACGTCATTAACAACCCTACCGACCTTCGTATCATCTGCAAACTTGAACATTAAGCCTGATATACCATCATCAATATCATTAATGAATACAGAAAACAAAAATGGACCCAACACTGAACCCTGGAGAACTACACTAATAACATTAGTCCACTAAGAGAAATGTCCATTGATTACCATTCTGTCTTCTCCCACTCAACCATCCCTTTATCCATAGTAGCAAAAAGCCTCCAATGCCACACCGCTCCAATTTGTGCAGCAGTCTTCCATGTGCAACAGTATCAAAAGCCTTTCTAAAATCCAAATATATGATATCAAAATTATTCTTTACATCCAGTTCCTTTGTGACTACATCATAGGATCCAATCAAATTAGTCAGACAAGACTTCCAATCAATATCAAACCCATGCTGTGTCCAAGCTATAACTGAAGTCTTGTCTAGATGATCCTGCAATGCTTCTTTAACCAGTGCCTCCATTAATTTCCCTGGAACAGAAGTTAAACTAGCAGGTCTATAATTACTTGTGTCTCCCTTTGATCCTCCTTTGTGGATTGGGGTCACATTTGCACATCTCCAGTCCATGGCTACCTCCCTTGAGTCAAGGGAAGTTGTCATAATTATGGCTAAGGGTTTTCTTACTTACTTTGCTGCCTTCTTTAATATAACTGGATAGATTCCATCCACCCAGATGCCTTTCTTATGTTTATCTTCAACAATTTCCCCCTCCACTTTACTCTCAGTTATTACAAGATTATCTAGCTTACTGCCTAAGTTTAATACACCTCTGGCATTCCCCTCCCTGATTAACCCCTCATGTGTGAATGTAGATGCAAAATATTCATTTAGTGTTGGCTACCTGAGCAGAACCATCGATATCAAGTGAACCAATCTGATTCATCCCTTTCCTTCTAGAGTTCACATAAGTAAAGAACTCTTTGCATCCTTTGCCAAAGATTTCTCGTAATCTGTCTTTGCCTGCCTAACTTCCTTTGTGACTTGGTTACAGACCAGCTTATATCTATCATAGGCTTCTGTGTCACCTGTTAATTTATATTTATCCAATGCATTTTTATTCTCTGCCACGTCTAATTAATTCATCTGACATCGATTTAGGCCTAAATCTTGAACAATGTTTCTTAGGTGGTATGAAAAGCCTAGTATCATCCAAGATTAAGATTAATTCTTTGAATGCTTTCCATTTTGAATTTGCTGTTGGTAACATCATCAGTTGATCCCACCATATAGAATTTAAATACTGTCTCAGACCACCGTAGTCACCTTTATGAAAGCAAAAACCCTTCTCTTTACCCTGATGGTAGTTACCTTGTTGAGTAAATCCCACTTCAGCACACTGTGATCACTGCCATAGTGGTTTCTTTATCTGTATTTTCTTAATGCATGAAGAATCACTACTGGTAATCAGATCAAGAGTATTACTCTCTCTAGTTCCCTACCGAAAATGCTGCTGCTGCAGAAAACAATCATCCAATAAATTCACAAAAGCCTTGCTAGTGTGTAAGTGACCAACCCACAAATTCCAGTCAATGTCTGGGAATTAAAATCTATTATAAGACACTGATTTACTGGTGCACTCTATTTCTCTGTACAGTTGTTTATTGTATAAGGTGGGTCGGAAAACTGCTAGCTTGGGGGGAGACAAAGACTAATAGATTAACAGTAGCCACTGGCAGAGGTGAAAGAGATTCTTGCACTGCTTCTATTCGAATGAGCAGAAGCCTGAAAAACAAGATGCAGGATATTTCAGACTGCTGGAAAGTCATTGCGGTACAAGTGAACACATGGGTTGTGTTCGGGTAGCTAAGAATAGAAACAGGTGCATGTATACTTGCGTGTACACCAATGCTAGGAGTTTAGTAAATAAATTTGATGAATTTGAGGTATTGCTCAAAACATCAAAGGCAGATATTGTTGGGATATCAGAAACTTGGTGTCACACAGATATAAGGAATGCAGAACTGGAATTTGGGGAGTACAACGTCTACAGAAAGGATAGACAGGATAGGAAGGGAGGAGGGGTTATGCTATTAGTTAAGAAACACATAAAATCCAAGGAAGTGAAGCCAGTCGACATCGATGGACAGGGCAGTGTCGAGTCAGTTTGGTGTGACATAAGCATAGGTAAATCAAAATTGAGAGTAGGAGTGTGCTATAGGCCTAATGACTCTGATGAGTATAATAAGATACTGTGCAGGGAAATAGAATGGGCCAGTAAATCAGAGAGAGTCTTATAATGGGCGATTTTAATTTCCCAGATATTGACTGGAATTTGTGGGTTGGTCACTCACACACTAGCAAGGCTTTTGTGGATTTATTGGATGACTGTTTTCTACATCAGCATGTTCGGGAGGCAACTAGAGGGAGTAATACTCTTGATCTGATTATCAGTAGTGATTCTGCATGCATTAAGAATCTGCAGATAAAGGAACCACTAGGTGGCAGTGATCACAGTGTGCTGAAGTGGGATTTACTCAAAGAGGTAACTACCATTAGGGGTAAAGGGAAGGGTTATTGCTTTCGTAAAGGCGACTACGATGGACTGAGACAGTATTTAAATTCTATACAGTGGGACCAACTGATGATGTTACCAACAGCAAATTCAAAATGGGAAGCATTCAAGGAACTAATCTTGGAAGCTAGATTAGTTTCCAAGATTAGTTCCAACCAAGAAATATTGTTCAAGGTTCAGGCCTAAATGGTTGTCAGATGAATTAATGAGACATGGCAGAGAAGAAAAATGCATGGGATACATACAAATTAATGGGTGATATGGAAGCCTATGATAGATATAAGTTGATCTGTAACCAAGTCACAAAGGAGATTAGGCAGGCAAAGAAAGGCAGATTATGAGAAATCCTTGGCAAAGGATGCAAAGAACAACAGAAAAGAGTTCTTTACCTATTTAAACTCAAGAAGGAAAGGGATGAATCAGATTGGTCCACTGGATGTTGATGGTTCAACAGTTGAGGATCCTGCTCAGGTGGCTAACAATCTAAACAAGTATTTTGCATCTATATTCACACATGAGGAGTTATTCAGGAAGGGGAATGTCATAGGTGAAGTAAACATTGGAAGTGAGCTAGATGATTTTCTAATAACTGAGAGTAAAGTGGAGGAGAAATTGTTGAAGATAAATACAAGAAAGGCACCTGGGATGGATGGGGTCTATCCAGTTATATTAAAGGAGGCAGCAAAGGAAGTAAGCAAACCCCTAGCCATAATTATGAGAGCTTCTTTGGACTCAGGGGAGGTACCCATAGACTGGAGATGTGCAAATGTAACCCCAATTCACAAAGGAGGATCAAAGGCTGACACAAGTAATTATAGACCTGTTAGTTTAACTTCGGTTCCAGGAAAATTAATGGAGGCACTGGTTAAAGAAGCACTGCAGGATCTAGACAAGAATTCAGTTATAGCTCAGACACAGCATGTTTTTGTTAAGGGCAGGTCTTGTCTGACCAATTTGACAGGATACTATGATGTAGTCACAAAAGAACTGGATGCAGGGAATAACTTTGATATTATACATTTGGATCTTAGAAAGGCTTTTGATACTGTTGTGCATGGAAGACTGCTGCACAAATTGGAGCAGTGTGGCATTGGAGGCAAATTGCTGCTATGGATAAGGGGATGGTTGAGTGGCAGAAGACAGAGAGTGGTAATCAATGGACACTGCTCAACGTGGACTAATGTTATTAGTGGAGTTCCTCAGGGTTCAGTGTTGGGTCCATTGTTGTTTTCTGTGTTTATGAATGATATTGATGATGGGATATCAAGTTTAATGTCCAAGTTTGCAGATGATACAAAGGTTGGCAGGGTTGTTAAGGACACCACTGACGCTATGCTGCTGTTTGTGGGACAGGCGTGCGACAGAAGAACATTATGTGGTGCAACAAGCTGAATGAGTTCACACCGGGACAATGTAATGTAAAATATTGTAGGACTTCTGTTTGTTCTGGCTGACTAAAGCCAACTTTTACCTATTACAACTTACGCAAGCACTGCCTTGTAATGTTTGTTGTCCTACTTTAATTTGAATATCTTAGGGCTTCTGACTGCTGGGAAAACTCCATGTACTTTTAAGATACAGAGTAGAGTGAAGGCAAATAACACCCGACACACGTTACAATCAAAGAACAATTTAATATACATGTAATAATATTGTTGGATCTAAATCATACAAATTTTCTTATAAGACACATTCTCATCAGTTAACATATAAATTTTACAATACAGTCTTCCTGAACATGGATATTTGAACAACTCCACTTTGCAGGAGGGGGGGATCTTCACAGTTATTATAATTTACTTTTACACTCCAAATACAAAAACTCCATATAAACTCCGTGCTCTAATGAGTTAATATAATTATCCTTAACAATTGCCCTATGAAACATATATTATTCCTTAAGAACACCGAATGCCTTCCGGTAGTTCCAGTTCGAATAATTTTGCGCGGGAGACATTATAAAAGAAAATTTGGTCACTTACTTCCAGATCCACTTGTTAAATATTCATCAGCCAAATTAATTTGTCCTGGATATCTATTCTCTTGTAACTTCTCCTCGAAACCCTTTCTTTAATGAACTTCGGCTTTAATTCCCTAAAGCGGGGATCCCTTCCTCACGTTTTATACCATTTCTCTACCAAAAACTTCCACGTGCACAACCCTCACTTCTCTGCCTACCATCCGACACCTCTACACAACGAAAAAGGCAAAAAAGAACTCCCCAGTTTTGCACCCTTCTCCTTATATATCTATGCCACACCCTGTTTTTCCTTAATCCTTTTTTCCAGGAAAAACGGTCATGACCTACTTTGGGTCAAAGTTCTCTCCTTTTCTGTGAATTTCTCCTTGCCCTTTCGCCCTTCTTAACCGATTAAATACACAATTCTATTTTATTTAAATTTTTGGCGTATTTAATTAAATGTATATATTATTATTATTATTATTATTATTTAAATTTATTTATTTTTTTGTTTCATTACTGGTAAGCCAAGGCTTACAATATATTCCTTTAGTGCAATCAAAAAAGGTACATCAAACTTGGATTGATGAAAAATTTCATGAAGGGACTATGTTGTTATTTTTGCTGTGGTATTTTCTGGTACAAGGGCATATTGCACCTCCCAAATCAATTGATTTTACATATAAGAACTGCTAGTGCAGCAGTTAGAAACGGTCATACATTTGAATTTGTTTTAAGTAGAGAAAGAATTCAGGGATTTGCTTCTTTACCTATGATGCTATTGAGAGACAGAGGTTGTTGTAGACCTGAAATGAACTAAGATGTTCGTCAGGCATTATTGAATAAGCTACATTCAAGGAGTATATGTTTTACAGTAAGTGGCTGAGAGCAGTGAGCACACTGTGGAGGATCATTTCCTGTAAGCAGATAGAGATGTGTGAGGTGAGTGTGACTTATTTGGGTTCTGGCTAAGATTACTTCTTTTCTATCTTTACAAAGGCTAGACGTCCATAATTGTAGTTCAGGTTTTATTTGAAATAGCTTGTTATTTGTTTGCATTTTCTACAGAAGTGTCCATTTTTGCATAGACGTTCTCCATATATTGTGTCTATAATCAGAATACAGGATTAGATTGTTTGTTGAGGCTATGTTGGAAGGATGCTTTGCAGCATCATCTGCACATTCATTTCCTGGAATACCACTGAGGCCAGGGATTCAAGAGAAGATATCCATTTGCTAATGCTCATGAAGATGCATCAGCTTATGTCTTGTGAGTTTTAATAAAGGATTGTTAGGAGAGGAAGTGCTTTTCAAAACTAAAAGAGCACTCTGTGAATCAGTATATATTATGCTTTTATTTAATGGCAGTAGTGAGATGTTTTTCAGAGCAAGCTTAATGGCAAGGAGTTCAGCAGTATAACTGCTGCATTCGTATGGAAGTGAAATTGAAACAGTTGTATTAGGAAAGACAGCAGCTGCACCCACTTGATTGTCAGACCTTGAACCATCAGTATAGATCTTGGTAAAGCAGGGGTACTTTTGTGTGTGAGCAAAATGTAGTTGTTGGATGTTAATACAGGCTGGCATTGATTAACGCGATTAATTCATCCCGCGAGTGCATCACGTAAAATGGAAAAGCGTTAACCGCATATAATAATCAATAGTAAAAATTATAATTGGTCCTTGACCTTCAGGAATGTCCATAAAGAATTTTAAAAATACCTTTTAAATAACTTTTCAACTGTATACCATGTAAAAGATAATGAAAATAATTATAGAATTAATGTTTATTGCATAAAACAGTGGTTCCCAAACTGTGCGCCGCAGAATATTTTAAATTTTCAAGGGAACACAGTGATACTCTACTACTAGCTCAAGGCAGTTCACATTTTCAACATTACTTATTAAGTTGTTTGGACCTAACTACTTAATAAACAGAACTGTTAGGTATTTCTTTTGGCCAAGGGGTGCCGTGAAAAAATTACTGACACTAAGGGCACTGTGAACAGAGAAAGTTTGGGAACCTCTGGCATAAAATACACAATGAAGAAACTATTTGTTAAGGAAATATTTGAACAGAGTCGTTTGAACAGTGTTGGCTTTCTTTTTTTTTAGCATTCAATTTCCAATAGCCAACAACAATCTTCTCTACGCCCTGAAGAAATAAATATTGCAGAGAACCTCAACCCTTTTGTTTAATGTTCTCTGCGATACGAAAGATTTCTTCTAGTTCTTTTACCATTATCTCCTTTGCAGTAACATTTTCATCTAGCTCATTTAAAAATTTATTTTTTTTTGCATTTAAAAATTCTAATTTTTAAATGCAAGACTGCAAGTGACTTTATTAGCAGGAGACAAACAAGTAACACACTGTCTTCCGATGGTTGATGGAATGCACTGAGGCAGGCAGTGGGCAAATACTTGTTTATTGTCCATCCGACATGCCATAAGCTTAGCACGGGACTGAGATCTTTCAAATACCACATAAAAAGAGATTGCATTAACTGGAAATTTACATCGTGTAAAGTGAAAAGTGGTATCATTTTTTCAAATAGCTGTAACTAAAAAATGTGTTAATCAAACACATGTTATGCATATAAATTATCAGGCAACACAGAAGCCTATTTCAGATATAAGCTAGTCTGTAATCAAATCACAAAGGAGGTTAGGAAGCGAAGGCAGATTATGAGAAATCCTTGGCAAACGATGCAAGGAAAAACAGCAAAGAGTTCTTTACTTATGTAAACTCTAGAAGGGAGGGGATGAATCAGATTGGTCCACTTAACATAGATGGTTCGACTATTGATGATCCTGCTCAGGTAGTTGATAAACTGAATGAGTATTCTGCATCTACATTCACACATGAGGAGTTATTCAAGGAGGGGAATGCCAGAAGTTTATCAAACTCTAACAGGGAGCTAAGTGATTTTGTAATAACTGAGAGCAAAGTGGAGGAGAAATTATTGAAGTTAAACATAAAAAAGTCACCTGCGACAGATGGAATCTATTCAGTTATATTGAAGGAGGCAGCAAGAGAGGTAAGCAAACCCTTAGCCATAATTATGAGAGCATCCTTAGATTCAGGGGAGGTATCCTTAGATTCAGGGGAGGTTCCCATAGACTGGAGATGTGCAAATGTATCCCCAATTCACAAAGGGGGTGCAGCAAAGGGTGACAGAAATAATTATAGACCTGTTAGTTTAACTTCTGTTCCAAGGAAAATAATTGAGTCACTGGTTAAAGAGGTGATACAGGATCACCTAAAGAAGAATGCAGCAATAGTTCAGACACAGGATGGGTTTGTTAAGGGAAAGTCTTGTCTGACCAGTTTGATTGGATACTACGATGTGATCACAAAGGAACTGGATGCAAAAAATAATTCTGATATTATATACAGGAATTCCCCGACTTACGTAATACTCAAATTAAGGAAATTCGACTTTACGTAAGTTTCTGCCAGTCAGTGGAAACGTATTTTGCATCGCGTAGGAATAAATGGAGGTGTTTGTGAAAATATCATGTGAACCCAATAACACTTTTTTTTTTTTTTTTTTTTGTAATTCGTTCCAAGTCCTTGTAAGTTGAAAAATTTGCTTATTACTAAGCTATTTATCTCTCTAAAAGGTCATATTTATAATGGAAATTGCACTACCCTTTCATTGTTATATGTTCCTTTATAAGAATCAATTTAAACGCCTTTGTGATATTTTTATAAAGCACGTTTCTGGAGGTCACGACCAAAAAAAACCATAAAAACAATTTGCACTTTCCGGTTTATTGGGCTTTCTGTTAGTGCATCTAATTATAAACAGGTAGTAATTGCAATAATACCAATAACTGCAATTGTATGGGTTTTTACACTATTATGGTGAAATGTGTTCCCTTTCACTGAAATCTTCAATCATATTAAAAAACCTAATTATATTTTCAGAATCTTCTCTTCATTCCTATTTACTTATTACAATTGTGACAAGAAATGAACCAACGGAAAGTGCAAGTGCTGGCAGTGCTAGGACACCAAACAAAATTGATTTAGAAGTGAAGATGAAAATGAAGTATGAAGCAAGACAAAGTTGTCATCTAATTCAAGGGAATTAGGTCTCTCTGCTTCAACAGCGAATACTATTTTAAAGGACAGTGCACATATGTGTGCAAGAACATGTTAAAGGATCAATGTACTTAAGATCAACAGTGATCACAAAACAGTGTTCAGGTGCTATATCAAAGATGGAATAGCTGTTAATAATATGGATGGAAATTCAGAAGCGAGTGCCCCTGAGTCTAATGACCATTCAAGCAAAAGCAACAAGTAGTTATGAAGATATTATGGATAAGTACAGTGAACCCCAAGCCAAGTTCGTGGCAAGCAATGGGTGGTTTAATAGGTTCAAGCATCGCGCTGGTTTCCAAAACATTAAAGTAAGCGGTGAAGTCGCCAGTGGCGATTCTGCAGTTGCAAAGAAATTTTGTGATGTGTTGAAAAAAATTATTGAAGAAGCCGGCTATTCAACACAGCAAACTATTAACATTCACGAGACTGTTCTGTATTGGAAAAAAAATGCCGGATCGAACATACATTGCCAAAGAGGAAAATACAATGCCAGGTTTCAAGACGTCAAAAAATACGGCCACGCTCTTTCTTGGGGCTAATGCAGCAGGAGATTACAGATTAAAACCACTGCTTGTGTACCATTCTGGAAATCCTCATGCATTTAAGGGCATCAATAAAGCCACCCTACCTGTGCATTTCCAATCGAACCAGAGAGCATGGATAACAATAGCTCTCTTTGAGGATTGGTTTAAATGCTGCTTCATTCCCGAGGTTGAAAAATATTGTAAAGACAATGACATTCCTTTCAAGATTTTGCTTCTATTAGATAATGCTCCTGGACATCCTATGCATCTAGATGATTTCAATTCGAATGTGAGAGTCATATTTCTACTGCAAAACACGAATTCACTCATCCAACCTATGGATCAGGGTGTTATTTTGAATATAAAAGCACACTATTTACGCACATTTGCTCAGGCATTGTCTGCAGTATACGATGAGAAAAATTTTAAGTTAAGAGACTTTTGGAAACCTTACAATATTTACCACGCCATCTTAAACATTAATAAGGCCTGGGTGGAAATTACTAAAAGTGTTTAAATGGCGCATGAAAGAAAATATGCACATGGCACGTAAAAGGCTTCGAAGGATTTGAAAAAAAGAGGAATAATATGAAGAGGTTACAGATAAGATTGTAAAGGTTGCAGAGCTACTTCAGCTGGAGGTTGATGCCAAAGATGTGGAGGAGTTAATAGAAGAAGAAGAGAAGGAATTATCTAACAACGAACTTATTGACTTGCAGGTAGCAATAGTGAATGCAGAAAATGCTGACAAAGCTCAAGATGAGCCAAATTAAGAGCTGAGACACTTCATCACCAGAGAAATGGCATTTCATGAAATTGCATTGGCAATGGCAAGGTTTGAGAAGATGGATCCCGACAGCGAGCAAAAGTTAACAGAGGGATGAATGATATGCTTGCTTGCTACAAAGAAATCTATGATGAATAGAAAAAAGCCACTGTCTAGTCATCCATTAATATGTTCTTTCGTAAGGTTGGGTGGCCGACCCCTTCTAAATCTACACAGCCCTCTTCCTCCGCTGCAGTGTACTTATCAGCTGAAGACGTCGATTCTGGCAATGATGCTCGAGAGGTAAAACTTACTGACGTTATGTCTGTCTCGTCTCTTTTTTTTTTGTAATTTTATAATTTTGAAATTTCAAAATTATAAAATTTTTCCTGCGCATGAGATAAAAAATTGAATAAATACAATAAATAGTTCTATTTACACATTCGTCAAACATTTATTTTTTGATTAAATCAATTCAGCGAGCACGGTTGCAAGTGCTGCACAAGCATGGGGAAAATTCCAGCTTATGTAGTGTTCCACGGAACGCAACCCTCACGTGAGTTGGGGAGTTCCTGTACTTAGATTTCAGGAAATCCTTTTGATACTGTTACACATGGGAGACTGCTGTACAAATTGGAGCGGTATAGCATTAAGGGCAATGCTGCTGCAATAGATAAAGGGATGGTTGAGTGGGAGATGGCAGAGAGTGGTAATAAATGGACACTTCTCTAAGTGGACTAATGTTATTAGTTGAGTCCCCCAGGGTTTTGTGCTGCTGGGCCCATTGTTCTTTTCTATGTTTATCAATCATATTGCTGAAGGCATATTAGGCTTACTGTCCAAGTTTGCAGATGATACAAAGGTTGGCAGGGTTTTTAATGATAGTAATGACAATATGCCACTACAACAGGATCTAGAAAAGTTAGGCAGATGGGCTGAGAAATGGCAACTGAAGTTAAGCATTGACAAATGCAAAGTACTGCATATGGGTAGCAGTAATCTGAGAGTAATGTACCAACTGTGTAGTACTACACTCAGGGTAATTGTGTAGTCAGATATGAAGTTCTTTGAGCAGCGCATACAGGCTGCAAGGGTAGCTAATGGTGTCTTGTCAATGATATACAGGAATTTTGCTAGAAGGATAAGAAAGTGATTATCCTATTGTATAAGGCAGTGGTCAGGCCACATCTCGAGTACTGCATTCAAGTCCTGGAGGCTTCATTTCAGGAAGGGTGTACAGCTGCTTGGAAAGAGTACATAGAAGAGCGATGAGACTGGTGAAGGGAACAAAGTGTGCTCTTACCAAGAAAGGCTTCAGTTCTGCAAACGGCAGCATCTGGATCCAGAGTAGGCACCTGTGAGGTTATCTGATAGAGGTGTTTAAATTTGAATGGATTAAGCAAGCTCAATGCTGATGGAATTCTTTCTCTTGGCAGACTACGCATATTAAGGGGCATAAATTCAAACTGAGGAAGGACAGCTGCAAAATACACATGTGAAAGTTTGCTTTAGCCAGCAAGTGGTTGACTGCTAAACAACCTTCCATTTGTTATTGTGAATGTTGACAGATTAAATAAATTCAAGCAAGTACCAGAAACTTTGGAGGGAAGAATGGATGGTGCAATGGGAAGTGTGTATATTGTTGTTTTTTTTTTTTTTTTTTTTTTTGCTGCATATGTTTGCTTCCTTGCATCATTTGCCACTACTAATGCTAATAATGTGTCAATTGTGTGGTAGTACACTAAGGGTAAGAAAATGAAATGGACCTGGGGGCAGAGCTGGCCTTAGCAAATGCAGGGACCAATCTGAACCATTTTGGTGGGCCCCCATACTTAATTAGGTATGAGGAATATAGGCTATTATGTCAAATTAAAAATAATAATAATATCTAGATTTATTGGTTATATTTTGACATAAAATAAAACCATCAAAATGGAATGCAATGTCAAAAATTTGTTTTGATCAAACTAAACACATCAGAAAGTTATATTAAAATTAATGCAATAATGAAGAAGCACACAAAAATAAATCACTGTTAAATAATATCACTCATGTAATGGATTTTAACCAACAAAACTATAATTATAAAGAAATTTTTCTTGTTTTTAGTTCAGCACCATCTAAAATTTTATCAAAATTTAAATTTCTTACTTCATTACATTCTATTGATAATATTGCAAGGCCTCATGTTCTGCTTTTGGCAGCCACTCTTTCACCTTAATCTTATCTTGGAGCATGTTTGACTCCTCAGATATGATTTTATCTGAGGAGTCACTTTTAATTTGGAAAAGCTGCTTTTCCCTGAAGCTACTGACTGGAATTGTCAAAAATATGTATAAAACAATATAAAAATCCAGGAGCTCTCTTGATGACTGGGCTAGGCAGTTAGGTAAAGTGCCTGGCAACACAAAGGTCGCAGGTTTGAATCCCGCCTCGGACTTGGATCAGAGTAAAATGCAAAAATTTTGGGAGTTGCATTATGGCTACAGAAGCCGATGCGCCAACAACTAAAAAAAAAAAAAAAAAAAATATCCCTCATTTAAGAAAGGAATTTCAGGATTTTCAAAAGTTGTCCAAAGTATGAAGAAGGAAGAATTGGCTTCAGTTTTCATTTCCTCAACAAGAATAAGACCATCTAAATATGCTGTTTATCTGCAGTGCAGTTGAATGCTCAATGGAACAATTTGATTTGACTAAAGCTGCATTACGTTAGAGCTTTTCAGCTCTTTAAAATTCCCCTTTTCCTCTTTTTGTGGAGGAAACTGCTTCATGCCACCTACATCAGCCCCACATTATTTTGTAGGGTGTTCCTTATTTTCCAAAGCTGGAGGTGAAAACCCTAGTGCAGGACTCCTTGTGGGCGTGGGGCCTGATTGGGCTGGCCCTGCCTGGGGGTAACTGTTCAGTCCAATATGGAGTTCTCTGAACAGTGCAGCCAGGCTGCCAGGACCTCTCATAGGGTTTTGTCAATGATATACAGTAATTTTGCAACAGGGATAATGAGGCAATTATCCCATTCTATAAGGCAATGATCAATCAGGCTGCACCATGAGTACTGCATACAGGTTTCTAGAGGCTTCATTTTAGGAAGGATGTAGAGCTGCTGGAATGGGTACAGAGAAGGGCAACAAGATTGATGAGGGGTACAAAAGGGTGGCCTTACCAAGAAAGGCTTCAGTTCAGCAAATTGTAGCATCTGGCGAGTAGGCACCTGCAAGGTGAGCTGATTGAGGTGTTTAAGTCTTTGAATGGACTGAGCAAGCACAATGCTAATGGGATTTTTCCTCTTGCTCAGACTACACATATGAGGGGGCATAAATTCAAACTGAGGAAGGACAGTTGCAGAACAGATGTGCAGAATTTTGCCTTTCACCAGCGGGTATGGTAATTGCTGGAACAAGCTTTGATCCGTTTTTGTAGAAGTGGATAGTTTGAATAAATTCAAGGAAGAACTAGACAAACTATTGGAGGTGATGGATGATAAAATGGGACTTTTTTTTTTTGGCTGATGCTGTATAAGCTTGTGTTCTTGCATCATTTGCCACTATTAATACTAATACTGACTGTCCTACAATTATTTATTAAATCCTTTTTTTTGAGGGTAGGGGTGTTGATAAGACCTTGAACAAAGGCATCTCATAGACATGTAATGTTCCTGATTACATAACATCCTTTTGTCTCTAATTCAGCCCTAGAATCACCATATCACACACATATGCTATTACAGCAATACAATTCAGTACTTCTTTTTTTTTTTCATAATTATCGTATGCCTGCTCATTACTGAAGTAGTTACTAAAACCTTAGTTGTGTTACTAAAAACTTGATTTTGGGTCAATTAGCTGATCATAATCTTTTAAAGAAATCAAAGGCACCTGGAAATCCACGAACAAGCTGAGGACATTGCAAGAAATAGCATGATCTATTACATTAAAGACTCTAAACCTGTCTTCTGATATTTTTGTATAAATCTCTGCATCAAAAATCTTTCAGAGACCTTGGCAAAATAGCAACAGGTCTATATGATCTAGTTTCACTTGCAGACCTATCAGAGCACTTACATCAACTTCAGCAAGGCAAGTTTCCAGAAGTCAAGGAAAAATTCCCTCTCGCAAACAAGGATTATACAGGTCAAAAATATGAGCCTATTGCTGATAAAAAGGTTTTAAGACAACTGCATCAAGATAACACATCGCTGGAGCTGTATTATCTTTAAAGTTTGCAATAGCAAAATCTAATTCATTTAGAAGATGGAGGCTCAATTCTCTTCTGAGGAACAAGCAGGCTCAGCACTAGGGGTGCACAAGTGAGGCACTTGCCACAGGCACCACCTAAAAAATAGATGCCACACTGTTAATAAAATATGTTTTACATTTAACATTCAATATCAAATTTCTACTTTCTCTCTACCCCAAATTGTATAATTGTAGATAGTTTTCACTATCTAAAATTATACAAATATACCACAGTGATAGTTACAGTAATGCATAATCCCTTAATGATGTTGAGTGCAGAATTGTTGAGGAATTATTAATAAACTATTTTTTGTTAAGTGCTTTCTTTTAATGGTTCTGCAGAGTGCAGACGCCGTTCTGTGGGGGTGCAGGTAATTTTGCGAGGACTTTTGTTAGTAATGCTAGTAATATTCTCCAGTTAAGCCTGCAAACCGAAATTCTAGATGTGCTACTGCATATATATGCGTGTTAAGTTACGTTATGAATTAGACGCCATTACAAGTTTTTGCCTCAGGTGCCACAAATGCTAGTGTCAGCCCGGAAATAAGCTTCAATGCCCAAAAAAAGCTGTCATATTAGGGCTGCCCAAGAATTAGGTCTACCCACGTGTATTATGTCCATAAATTCTATGTGTTCCCTGACCAGTTTTGTCTGTTTTGCTGACTCAGCCACAGAGTGAAAAAAAGGCCAAAAAAGTTCCTTGCTTGATTGATGGGATTCGCACTGGGTCTTTTCCACCTGGAGTGGAAAGGTTGGTATTATAAGTAAACTACCTGCAAAGACAATGTGTAGAGGTGGTCCTGAACCAAACTATGGCAACCCCACTCTGCATTTATGAAGGTACTGTTACTGTACTCGGCAAAGCAAATCAGTGCAGTAGTGAATATGTTTGTGCAGTGCAGAATTATGTTGTTTGTGTTCAGTGATCAGCCTCTTAGCCCAGCAGTATGCAGAGTGTACACCCTAATGGTTATCATCATTGCCCTGTGAAAGTGGCCATCTGCTAACATCATACTTATTTCAATTACAGATATGAAGATCCCACCCTATCTCCCACAGCGACAGCAATCAGCAAAAAAAACTCAGTTAACAATAAAAGTTGAAAGTCACATGATGCTGTCTCAGTTCAGAACAGAAGTTCAAAGTCTCAGTCCACAAGAGAAGTGGAAAGTCACAAGTTGGTGAATGCCAAGAGCATTCACATAACTAGTATTGTAGGTGCCATACAGATGCCTTCAAGTGAATGTGCTTCAGTTACTATGTAACACAAATAAACCATCCACAGACCATATACACAAGGAGCCCCATAGATCTGTAAAGTGCAAGGTCAAATGTTGTATGCAGTTTCTATGTAGCACAAACATCAACAAACTGCACAGCCCAAGCAGTTGAACAGTTCTGTCAGGTGACAGCAAAAATTTTGCATTATTTAAAGACTTCATCAGGTACTTTTAGATAAACATCCAATAATCCAGAACATCCTATTATCAGGGCATTGACAATGTCCCATGGATATTACACCATCGGACTTATACTGTCTGACTTCATAAATGGACATATCAGCTTTCATGGAGCAAACTTTTAAAACACAAAAATATTTCATTCTGCAAATACTACCAAATAAAAAGATAACTTACCTCAACTTTTCTTCTAAAAATTGGAGCTAACACAAACACCCCAGCTGCAAAAGTTAAAAGAGCAAAAGCATGACTAGTAGTGGGAAGACGAGATGCCAAACATACAGATCCAAAAATTGCAGCATTCAAAGATAAAGTGCTGGAAGCACTGAAAAAGAAATATAACAACTGCATTAATACACTTGATGGCCCAGAAGTAAAACAACATCTGAATTTTTAAAAAATATATTGAACAATAATTTAAGATTTAACAAATCAGAAGGTCGCTTCACTCCCCCTGACTTGTGTCACACGAACCTGAATTATACATTTTTTATATTTTATATTTTAATTTTTTTTAGTGGGGGAACCCCCTCACCCGCTTCTAATAATAAAAAGGTGTACAAAAATTATATTATTTTTTTTTTACATATTTTGATGTACAAAACATCAACCATTTCTTGTCCAATTTTTTGTTTTTTGTTTCATTTTCCATTAATACAAAGAGATTTTTAGCTGCCTTCACTCTCCTTAATGCAACGTACAATTGTCCATGCGAAAAACATGGTGATGTTAAGTCAACCAACCTTAGATAATGCTTGACTTTAGCTTCTGTTTATTGTCATACTAAAAGCCAGTTTCACAGGAAACTGTGTTTGTTAAAAAATGAAGCTATATTCCCCTTCATTTGAATACATATGAATCTGTGGAATATATGCTTTCGATCCAGCTCTGTCACCTGTGAACGTTAACAAACCAAACATTTCTTCCTTATTTCCACTACACGTAGTCTTGTACCATTGCAAATTCCATTTTTTATATCTAAGTTTCTTAAAACCATAACAATTGCATTTACCTTTAAAAATAGTTTATGCAGAGGTAAACCTGAAGGCTTCAGATAATAGTGTTTTGGGTGTTACAGAGTTGTATTCTTCAGTATTACAAGTATCTGGCATAATTTTGTCTGATGAATAAACTATTTTCAATTCTCCTGGAATCTTAATTTCAGATAAAACTTTTTCATTCAGCTAACAGTATTATTTCTTGCAGCTAAATTGAAACTTTTCTACCAAAGGAGTTCCAATAATTTCAAAAATGTCATGTATTAAATTTCCAGAACTGCGAATATTTTCAGAAATCTCTATTTGATCATTTTTTATGATTTTTTTCTTTTTTATTAATGATTGCAGTTTCAGTAGACAATTTGTGATTCATTTTTTTTTTTTTTTGCTCTTTTTGTGTCTTTCCTTTCTTAATTGTGAAGCCTTTAACTTATTATAATCACTTTATTTTCTTCGATATCAGGATTTTTAAGTGCTTCTTCAATATCTTTTCTTTTCTTCTCAGCCTTTCTGATATGATTTTTCACTTTTCTATTACTGCCACTATTAACAACATTGCTAATAGCTGAAAAAACTTTTTAAAAAATTGAATCGTTGCCTTGAGACATACAGAATTTTAAAATTAAATCTCACAATTAACAAGACCAAATTGTCAACACTGTGTGAAGTCAATGCTACTAAACACTATCAGGTAACGAGTCATCGCTGTGGTATATGCAGCTTGATTTAAGAGTAACGTGCCTAGGCATGGTCTTTGAGACAGACCTGTCAATCACTTTGTTGTAGTATGACACAACAGCAGTTAGCCACCCCACCTTGCAGAAAGCTAAATGTGTGCATGCGAAAATGCATTATTTCCAAAATATTCTTTTATATATAGATAAGTGTATACAATTCTAAAATATTGACTGGAAGTTGTGAATTTGTCACTCACACACTAGCAAGAGTGTTAGGGATTTATTGGATGATTGTTTTTTAAAGCAGCATGTTAGAGAGGAAACAAAAGAGAGTAATATTCTAGATCTGATTAACAGCAGTGATTATTCATGCATTAAGAATCTGCAGATAAAAGAACCACTACGTAGCAGTGTCACAGTGATCTGATGTGGAATTTACTTAAGGTTGTAACTACCATAAAGGGTAAAGGGAAGGGTTTTTGGTATTGTAAAGATGACTACAATGGTCTCAGACAGTTTTTAAATTCTATACAATGGGCCCAACAAATGATGTTACCAACCAAAAATTCTGAATGGGCAGCATTCAAAGAAATAATCATAAAAGCTACTAGGCTTTTCACACAAATTAAGAAATACCACTCAAGGCTTAGACATATTTGGATGTCACATGAACTAAACACTGCAGAGAATAAAAATGCATGGGATGCATTTAAATTATCAGGTGACACAGAAGCCTTTGACTTTATTACAGGAAGGAAACTATCTGTAATCAAGTCACAAAGGAGGTTAGCAAGTAAAGACAGATTACAAGAAATCTTTGGCAAAGGTGCAAAGAAAAACAGAAAACACTTCATTACTTATGTAAACACTAAAAGGAAGGGGATGAATCACATTGACATTGGTTCTTCGTATCGATGGTTCCACTGTTGATGATCCTGCTCAGGTTGCTGATAAGCTGAATAAGTATTGCGCATCTATATTCACACATTATAAATTCTTTTTTGGGAAGTGGATGCCAGAAGATTATCAAACAGAGCTAAATCACACTGTGGGTAACCACCCAGGTGTGAACCAACGGAAGCGGGGGTCGAGGTGTGGTGCCCACACCACATGGAGGAATGCTGCCCTCTGTGTTACCAGGCAATACTAGGTAGTAGATGACTCTCATCAACCGGTGCAATACCACCACTTTGATTATTGGAGGCTTGAAGTGGTGGAACCATTGTCTTGAGAGCTAAGTTCCGGTCAACCCTTCCCCACCTCTTCCATCATGCAGTATGACTGATGAGTTTTGAGGTTATGATGAACATCATGGCGAGATCCAATCTTCCTTACATTTCGAGAGTACAGCTCTAAAACAGTCTTGGCAGGCTGGCTGCTAGTTAGTACACTGGACCGAACCTATTGGTAACTCTCCAGGAGGCTTCTGGATCAGCTAGTGTATATTCTTGCTACCACAACTCTGCCAGATAGTGACTGGAGGGAGTCTGAGTAGAGTGTATGTGGGGGGGCAGTATCGATGCCACGTTATGTCAAGGATCTGCGTTTATTCTTACCATATGTACGCCATATCCAAAAATTTCATTACTTCATACAGCATGTCCCCCCGACTTTTTCTTACTATTCAATACACCATGAATTATCAAACTAATAGAGTAAACTTATCTGTAAAAAGATCTAAACCTCCCAAACACTTAATAGTTCATTTCACAAATATACGTGGTCTCAATTCTAATCTCAACGACGTCCATTTCCACTTGCAGTCTGCCAAATCCCATGTACTTTTTCTGACAGAATCTCAGTTATTGGTTGATTCAACTACTGCTCATCTCAACTCCCCAAATTATTTGCTGTATGATTCCTTTCGCCTCAAAGGTGGTATATGTGCATATGTCCTTTCCGATATTCTGTGTCAGAGACTTGGTAATTTAGAATCTCCTCTCTGTCTTAAAATCGATTCTCGATCTTCTCTGGCTTAAAATCTCTCTACCACATTGTGTCAAATTCATTTGCTGTCTCTACCATTCTCCCAACTCCACATTCACCCAAATCACATGGAGCTCTTTGACTTCCTCTCTTTGCAACTTGACTTTCTCCAGTCCAACTTTCCTAACAGTGAGGTCATTTTCCTTGGTGATTTTAATGTTCACAACTCCAGCTGGCTTCCATTTTCTAGTCACACAGACCCAGCTGGCTGAGATGCTGAGGCTTTTGTAATTACTAATGACCTTTCACAGATTATTCATTTACCTACAAGGATACCGGACAATCCTAACCACACTGCCAACACGCTTGATATTTTTCTCACAAACAACCCTTCTAAGTACATGGTCGAAGTAAGTGCTGGTCCATTAGGCACCTCAGATCACAACTTGGTGATTGTCTCTTCTCCAATGGAGCCTTGGCTATTCCCAACCTCGTATTGTTTGGCATTACAAGAATGCAAAATGGGATGACCTGCAAGATTTCTTTTCTTCTTTTCTTGGTCGGATTACTGTTTCAAAACTTCTGACGTCAACGTTTGCTCAGATCGTGTTAGTGAAATTATTCTTGCAGGAATGGAATCCTTTATTCCACAGTCCACTTTAAAATCTCGTCCTTTATCTAAACCTTGGTTTGCCAATAAATGTGCTAAGGCTGTTCAGGAGAAGAACGTTGCATATTGTAATTGGCTTGTTTCCAATTCTTCAGTTTCATTTTCTGCCTATACCAAAGCTCGCAACAATTGTAAAGCAATTATTAATCAGTCCAAACTAGATTTTGAACAGACTAAGAGTAGAAAACTTGCTTCTTACCCTAATGGTAGCCGAGCATTCTGGTCTTTTGCCAAAGCTATTGCAAAGGCTGCAACCTTTGCCTATCTCTGCTCCCACCTCTGTCAAAACCAGATGGTTCTGTTGTCACTTCAGCCAAGGATAAAGCTGACCTGCTAGCATCCGATTTTATTTCCAACTCATGTATTAATGATTAAATCTTGGTAAAACACCTCCCACCATTCCCAACACGCTCCATTCAATGCCTCCTGTGGTCTTCCGTCAAAAGGATGTCAGAAGGATTTTTACGAATCTTGATACAAAGAAAGCTCCAAGTCCTGATGGTATTTCTCCACTTGTTCTCAAAACCTGTGCTTCTGAACTTACTCCTGTTTTTGCCGCCTTTTTTCACTTTCTTATTCCAAAGATGTTTTTCCTTCTCTGCTCTACTCCCACCTCTGTCAAAACCAGATGGTTCTGTTGTCACTTCAGCCAAGGATAAAGCTGACCTGCTAGCATCCTGCTTGGAAATTTCCTCATATCCAGCCAGTTCCTAAAAAGGGTGAGAAATCCCTCCCGTTGAATTATCTCCCCATTGCAATTACTTCTACTATTTAGGTGCCTCCATAGCCAAGTGGGCGGGATCAGCAGTGTGTAGCACACACTTCTTGATTAGACCGGGGTTCGAGCCCGTGACCACCAAATATGAAAGGTCAGGGAATGACCACCGCATATCCCTGGAGCAATATGGCCTTAGTTACTAATGACAAATAAACAAACAATCTTCTACGCTTTCTAAAGTAATGGAGAAATCATCAACCGCCAACTCTTAAACTACCTAGAAACCTTCCATCTGATCAATAATCGCCAGTATGGATTCTGTCGGTATCGATCCACTAATGATATTCTGGCGTATATTACTAATTTATGGGCAAATTGAATGGAAAAGTTTGGTGAAACACAAGCAGTTACTGGTACCTCCATAGCCAGTTGGGCAGGAGCAGCATGCTTCTTGATTAGACTGGAGTTTGAGCCCGTGACCACCAAATATGGAGGATGTGAAAAAAAAAAAGGTCGGGGAATGACCACCGCATATCCATGGAGCAATATGGCCTTAGTTGCTAATGCTCCTAAAAACCAAATAACAACAAGCAGTTGCTCTTGACATCTCAAAGGCTTTTGATTATGTTTGGCATAAATGTCTTCTAAACAAGCTTCCATCTTATAGTTTGCCAAATGTTTTTTGTAATTGGTTATCCAGTTTTCTCTCTGATCGTTCACTGAGGGTGATGGTAGATGGCTCTCTGTCTTCTAACTTCTCCACTAATGCTGGTGTCCCCCAAGGTTCAGTTCTTTCCCCCACGCTTTTCCTCTTGTATGTTAACGACCTTTTCCATTGACTGGAAATCCTATCCATAGTTTTGCCGATAATAACCTTGTCCTGTCCTGCCCTGCTCAATCAGCTTCAACTTCTTGAATATCTGCTACCAATTCCTTAAATGCAGATCTCCAGGTAATTCTGCAGTGGCGGAAAGACAACTTAATTGATTTCAATCCGTCTAAAACTCAGTCTTGTCTCATATCTTAAAAGATGGTTAAGTGCGAGAAGGCAGAGGGTGGTAATCAATGGGTGCTGCTCGTCTTGGACTAATGTTATTAGTGGAGTCCCACAGGGTTTGTGTTAGGTCCACTGTTGTTTTGTATATTTATCAATGATATTGATGAAGGTATATCAGGCTTAATGTCGAAATTTGCAGATGATACAAAGGTTGGCAGGGTTGTTAATGACAGTAATGGCAGTGTGCTACTGCAACAGGATCTAGATAATTTAGGCAGATGGGCTAAGAAGTGGCAACTGAAGTTTAACCTTGACAAATGCAAAGTACTGCATATGGGTAGAAGTAAACCCAGAGAAACGTGCCAACTGTGTGGTACTACACTTAAGGTGGTAGAAAATGAAAAAGACCAGGGAGTAATTGTGCAGGCAGATATGAAGTTTTCTGAGCAATGCAGACAGGCTGCCAGGGCAGGTCATGGGGTTTTGTCAATGATATATAGGAATTTTTCTAGCAGGGAAAAGGAGGTGATTATCCCTCTGTATAAGGCAATGGTCAGGCCACGCCTTGAGTACTGCGTACAGGTCTGGAGGCCTCATTTTAGGAAGGATGTAGATTTACTTGAGCGTGTACAGAGAAGGGCAACAAGATTGGTGAGGGGAATGAAGGATCCTCTTATCAAGAGAGGCTTAAGTTCTGCAAATTGCAGTGGCTGGAGACTAGGCACCTGCGCGGTGATCTGATTGAGGTGTATAAGGCCTTGAATGGGTTCAGCACGCTGAATTCTGATGGGATCCTTGCACTTGTTCAGATTACGAACCTAAGGGGGCATAAATTCAAATTACGAAAGGACAGATGTAGAATAGATGTGCGGAAATTTGCCTTTAGCCAGCGGGTGGTTAATTGCTGGAACAAACTTCCATCTGTCGTTGTGGAAGTTGATAGATTGAATAAATTTAAAGAGGAACTGGACAGGCATTTGGAGGGAATGGTGTGATTTTTTTTTTTTTTTTTTTTGGCTGATGCTGCATAAGCTCATACATTTGCTTTCTTGCATCACATGCCACTACTACTATCTCACAAAAAGGATTCTTCTGTTCCTATGCTTATCTTTGGTGACACTCCGATTTCTAGGCAAAATGATATATCTCTTTTGGGGATTACCCTGACTTCTAATCTCTCTTGGCACAAGCACATCACAATTATTGCTTCCTCTGCATCTAAAAAAACTTGGTTTTCTCTTTCGTTCTCGGCGTTACTTTTCTTCCAAACAGCTGTTCACTCTGTACAAATCGCAAATCTGCCCTACCATGGAATATTGTTCTCACATCTAGGGCAGTGCCCCCCAAAACCTCTCTCAGGCTTCTAGATTCCATTCAGAAGAGGGCAGTTAGGTTAATTAATGAATCCTCTCTAAAAGAGTTTCTCCACTCGCTGTCTCATAGACATACTGTTTCTGCTGCATGCCTTTTCTACAGATACTTCCATGGGCACTGTTCTTCTGAATTGGCTTCTATAATTCCCGCTCTCTCTCTCTTTCAAAACAGTTCCGAACATGTGCCGCCACCAACCAACATCCATTTACTGTCCAACTTCAAACTCACAGAATCAACTTTTCATCTTCCTCGTTTATTCATTCAACTGCTATTTTCTGGAACAACCTTCCTTCATACGTATTTCCTGAAAATTACGGTCTACAGAAGTTCAAGTCTAATGTCAGCAAATATCTTCTTTTATCTTTTCAATCTCCAGCCCAAGCATGGTACTAAGTACTCCAGGTTCTAATGCCTTTCATGTTTGGGTTTTCATATAAAAAAAAAAAAAAAAAATTTTGTAATAACTGAGAGAAGTGAAAGAGAAATTTCTGAAATTAAATGTAAGAAAGGCACCTGAGGATAGGATCTGTCCAATTATATTAAAGGAGGTAAGCAAACCCTTAACCATAATTATAAGTGCAGCCTTCGATTCAGGGGAAGTTCCCATGGACTGAAGATGCATGAATGTATCCCCAATTCACAAATGAGGATCAAAGCGTGAGTAATTACAGACCTATTAGCTTAACTTCTGTTCCAGGAAAATAAGTGAGTCACTGGTTAAAGAAGTAATGCAGAACCATCTGGACAGGAGTGAAATTATACTTCAGTCACAGCATGGGTTCGTTAAGAGGAGATCTTGTCTGACCAATTTGACTGGATACTACAATTCAGTAGCAAAGGAACTGGATGCAAAATATAATTTTGATATTATATATTTGGATTTCAGGAAAGCTTTTGATACTGTTGTACATAATACACTGCTGTACAAATTGGAGCAGTGTGACATTAAAGGCAAGTTACTGCTATTGATAAAGGGAATGGGAGAAGTTGTTAGAGAGCTTGATAACAGCTCTCTCTAACAACTTCGTGGACTAGTGTCCAGTAAAGTCTCAGAGGGTTCTGTGCTGGGCCCAATGTTGTTTTCTGTGTTTATTAATGATACCGATGAGGATAAATCAGGCTTAATGTCCAGTTTTGCAGATGATATGAAAGCTGGCTGGGTATGGCAGTAATGATGGTATGCTACTGTAACAAGATCTAGAACAATTAGGCAGTTGGGATGAGAAATTGCAACTGAGGTTTAACATTATTAAATGCAAATTACTCCACATGAGTAGCAGTAATCCCAGATTAACATACCAATTATGTGGCACTACATGGTAGTGGAAAATGAAAAAGACCTGGGAGTAATTGTCTGGTCAGATATGAAGTTTTCTGAGCAGTGCAGATAGGCTGTCAGGTCAGCACAAAAGGAGGTTTGTCAATAATACACAGGAATTTTGCTAGCAGTGATAAGGAGGTTATCATTCCATTGTACAAGGCAATAGTTAGGCCACATCTTGTTTGTTTGTTTGTTTGTTTTAGGGTTTTATGGCGCATTAGCATCTAAGGCTATAATGCGCCAAGTCAAAAGGATGTAGAATATAAAACTATAATATTAAAATTATTTGTATATTATTGTAAAATAATATACGATATAAAACGTTCATATAGCATAAAACGATAAAAATATTTTAGATAGAATTATTTAGATTAATAAGTTGTAAAAACTTAAAAATAGCTGACACGTTGTCATTGTCCGATAAAACCTGTCTGAGTGTATAAGGTTCAGACAGATGGCTAAAACATAAACGGCGGTCATTATAAAAGGACGGACATTCAATTAAAATATGACGGACTGTTAAAATGGTGTCACAATTTCTGCACATAGGACGATCGTCTGCCCTCAGCAAATAGCAGTGTGTCAAGTGACAATGTCCTATGCAGAATCGAGATAGAACAACTTCCTCTTTTCGGTTCCTGCGCAGACTAGACTGCCAATGTTCAATTACAGGCTTAATCTCATATAACTTGTTTGTAATCTGTCCATGCCATGAGTGTTGCCATTGGGATACCAGTTTCTTTCGAATTACCGGCCTGTAGTCTGTATAGGAGACTAACAGGCAAGAGTTAAATAGGTTTGCTGATTTGGCTGCAGTGTCTGCCAAATCATTTCCTGAGATCCCAATGTGGCCTGGCATCCAGTAGAAATGAACATCAAATTTGAATTGTGCAAGAAAATGCAGCTTCTGCTGTATCCGGGTCAGGACAGGATGAGGGTTGAACCTCATCGATGATAAAGCCTGCAATGAACTCAGAGAATCGGTATATATAATATATTTTTTGTGGTGGGTGGTTCGTATGCGATCTAAGGCTAGCTCAACCGCATGCAGCTCTGCAGTGAACACACTGCATTCGTTGGAGATCTGCTCAGATACCGTGGTATCTGGGAAAACAGCTGCAGATCCGACAGACATTTCTGACCTCGAGCCATCTGTGTAGATGGGCAAGAAGTCAGCATGTTCAGAGCGATCAGCTAAAAAGAGCTGCAGGTAGACGGTGGACGAAGTATTGTCCTTTCTCCAATTGTTAAGGGAGAAGTTGCAGTTTGGGACACGAGCATGCCAGGGTGGAAAAGGTTGCCCTGGTGATGGGGCAACATTGTCTAATGTGATGTTCAAATCGTTGAGTAGCCTTTGGATACGAATACCGAATGGTTGATTGGCAGTCTGGCGAATGTTGTACAGATTTTCCCAACGTGACTCAAAAACGGGTGTCCATGTCGGATGGTCTGGCAGGGATTTCAGTTTCAAAGCATACAGTAGAGACAACTGTTTCCTGCGAAGCGAACGAGGGCTCATTCGCTTCGACGTAGAGGCTATGGACAGGAGAAGTTCGAAATGCTCCAGTGGCAGTACGGATCGCCTGATGGTGGATGGGATCCAGCCATCGGAGAACGCTGAGTCTAGCGGATGCGTATACCTGGCACTCGTAATCTAACTTAGATCGTACGAGTGCACGATAGAGGCGCAAAAGGGTACATCGGTCAGCGCCCCAAGAATGTGAGGAGATTGCACATAGGATATTCAAACCTCTCGTGCACTTCGCACGTAGTTGACGGATGTGTTCTAGAAAGGTCAGCTTTTTATCAAATATAAGCCCCAAATATCTAGTCTCAGGTACTACTGGGATAGCATTTTGTCCAAGCCTCAGTTCAGGTTCAGGGTGAAGATTACGTTTTCTGCAAAAATGCATACAAACAGTCTTTTGTGCAGAAAACCTGAACCCGTTATTCGTTGCCCACGAGTTCAAATGGTCAATGGCACATTGCAGTTGCCTCTCAATTACTCATGTTGCAGGAATGACAGAATATGCTAAAATCGTCAACATAGAGGGCACAGTTTACAGTTGGAGGAAGTTGTTCTGTGATGGAATTCACTTTAATGGCAAAAAGCGTAACACTTAAAACGGATCCTTGAGGTACTCCCTCCTCTTGTCTAAAAGAGCGAGAGAGAATAGATCCTACACGGACTTGAAAAGAACGGTGACATAAAAAGTTTTTAATAAAATTGGGGAGATTACCTCTAAGGCCGATACTGTAGAGGTCTTTTAAAATTCCAAATCTCCAAGTTGTGTCATACGCTTTTTCCATATCGAAGAACACTGACACCAGGTGTTCTCGTTTTAAAAAGGCATCTCGAATGGAAGTTTCGAGCCTGATTAAATGGTCCAAAGTTGACCTATTCCTATGGAAGCCGCACTGAAATCTGGAGAGGAACCCATTAGGCTCCAAATACCATATAAGACGGGCATTGACCATTCTCTCCAGAATTTTGCACAGACAGCTAGTCAGAGCAATAGGATAGTAGTTCGTTGGGATTTTAGGATCTTTTCCTGGCTTAGGAAAGGCAAGCACGATTGCCTTATGCCAGGAATCCGGAAACTGCTCTTCTTGAAATATTCTGTTATATAGAAAAAGCAGTTGGTCCATGGATTTTGCAGACAGATGTTTGATCATATCATAATGGATAAGATCTGGTCCAGCAGCACTTGCCTTGGTAAGAGTTAGAGCTGTTTCTAACTCTTCCGTGGTAAAAGGCCCGTTATAGGGATGTGACCTTTTAGATTTAAAGTTAATTGGCTGCTTTTCAAATTTCTCTTTCCAGACCAGAAATTCTGGGGAGTAAGCAGAATTTTATGAGATGGAAGAGAAGGTCTCCCCAAGTACATTGGCTATTGCAGTTAGGTCTGCAATAACGCATCCATTATACTCCAGGACCGATGAAGGGTGCGATGTATATTTACCCTTCATTTTTCGGATTTTGTCCCATATAGCTTTACTGCTGGTTGACTGGGTAATGGTGGATGTAAAGCGGACCCACAATTCCTTTTGGCTCTGACGACGAATATATCGTGCTTTTGTGCGTGCACGTTTGAAGGCTAAGAGATTGGCTGTGGTAGGATATCGTCGGAATATCCCCCAAGCTTTATTTTGTGCCTTTTTTGCTGCTGTGCATTCAGTATTCCACCAAGGTTTTGGAAATGGCGGAAACCGGGTAGATGTTTTCGGAATTGTAGCTGCAGCTGCATGGACAATGCTTTCTGTGATGTACGCCACTGCGTCACTGATAGGCTCCCGACTGACTGTACTGATGTTAAAGTCTACCAGGTGTTGAAAGGTGTTCCAGTCAGCCTGATCAATCTTCCATCGTGGTAACCTAAAAGGTGAACATGGCGTCACTTTAAGTAGGCTGGTTATCACAGGGAAGTGATCACTTCCATAAAGATTCTCCTCTACCTCCCAAGTGATTGAAGGAAGGAGAGATGGGGAGCATATAGTGAGGTCAATAGCAGAGAACGTACGGGTAGGCATGTGAAAAAAGGTGTTAGTTCCCACATTTAGAAGGGATAGGTCATTGTCATTGAGCATATGCTCTATGACACGTCCCCTTCCATTAATGTTTGCACTACCCCACAGGGTGTTATGTCCATTGAAATCGCCCAGGAGTAAGACAGGAGTAGGCAGCTGCACAATGAGATCATCAAGGTCTCTCTGGGAGATATCCGCCCCAGGTGGCAAATAAACTGAGCAGACTGTTATTAAGAACCCTACCATAAGGCAAACCGCTACCGCTTCTATATTAGTTGTGAGCGCAATAGTTTGATATGGAGTATGGTTGCCTAGAATTATAGCAACACCCCCATGAGCAGGTCCATCCCCAATTCTGTCCTTCCGAATGATAGTAGTGTTCCGAAGCGAAGGGTTTTCATTTGCCTTCAGGTATGTCTCTTGTAAGCAAAAGCAGACTGGCTCATGCTTTTGCAGAAGGGCCTTGATGTCATCATTGTTTCGGTGGAATCCACGACAGTTCCACTGTAGGAATTTAGCCATTATTTTGGCTTGGTGGGTCCATCAGGCAGCTTCCGAGGTGCTGAGGGCTTACCTTTTTTAGTTTCGGCTTTATCCTTCCTGGGGAAGTACGGACGCTGACCAGTGTCCATTTCCTCCTCAGCAAAGAGCTCCAAAACTGAATCTTCGGGTACCTCCTTCTGCTCGACATCCATCTTTTCTTGGGTACTAGGGGGGGTACTTCACCTTTCTTATTCTTTTCTTTCGTATTTTGTTACTTGTGGAGCATTAGGAGGTACCAATATAGGAGTGTAGGCCACATCTTGAGTAGTACATACATGTCTGGCGGTGTCATTTTAGTAAGGATGTATTAGTATTAGCAATGGCCACAGGGTGAAAGGAAGTCTACGGCTTATGCTGCACCAGCCAAAAAAATAATAATAATAATAATAAAATAATAATAAGAAGAAGAAAATTTAAAAAATAATAATAATTAATAAGAGAAAAGGAAATAGACAACCTATGCGTTTCCCTCCTCCCATAGGTAATTATCCAGTTGACCATTGAATTTCCCCAAACTGTCTGCCTCTAATCTACCACCCACGTAGGTAACTTATTCCAGTAATTTATAACTTGCTGGCTAAAATAAAACTTCCTGCAATCCAGTCTAAACATCTCTCCCCACCGTAACTTGAAACTATGGCTTCTTGTTCTAGAATCATTTATAACCATGAAAATTTCATCCTTCATTTTGCTTATGCCTCTCAGAACCTTAAACACCTCAATCAAGTCTCCTCTAAGATGCCTAGTTTCCAAGCTCTTCCACCCATATATTCCAAGTCTTTCCTCAAACGGATGCCCTTTTGCTGATCTCCCCAGGTGGGTAACCTGTCTTTGGACCCTTTCAACATGCACAATGTCTTTCTTTAGGTGTGGTCTCCATATTTGAACACAGCATTCCAAGTGTGGTCTAACAATAGCCTTATATAATGGGATTATAATGTCCTTATTTCTACTAGCAATTGTTTGATAAATCATCAATAGGACACCCTGGGCCCTCCTTGCAACCAGTCTACAATGCTCGGAGAACTTTATGTCTGACTGTATCATAACACCTAAGTCTCTTTCCTCCACTACAGGCTTTAGTTCAACTCCACCAAGTGTATATGCTATTTTGGGGGTTACTGTTCCCCAGGTGCAATACCTTACACTTTGCTGGATTAAAGCATAGCTGCCAGTTTTCTGACCAACCCTGAAGTCTATCTAGGTAACACTCTGAAGAAGCTCTGCTTGGCAGTGATCATTAACTACTCTACCAATCTTTACATCATCTGCAAATTTAGACATCATGTCCTCTATCCCTTCATCAGTGTCATTTATGAAAAATCAAAATCAACAGTGGTCCTAATATTGATCCTTGGGAACCCTATTTCTCCCATCAACCCAATCTGAGGAATAACCATTTATCACAACCCTCTGCCTCCTGCCCTGAAGCCATCCAGCCATCCAGATTTACCCTGTGATTCCAACCTGTTCCAGCTTATAAAGTAACCACTCATGTGGGACTGAGTCAAATGCTTTGCTGAAATCCAAATAAACAATGCTGAAATTATTCCCTAAGTCCAGGTCTTGAGTGACCCTGTCAAAATAGCTAACCAGATTAGTTAAACATGATTTTCCCTTTACAAAACTATCTAAATGATCCTGAATTCCACCTTTGATCATTGTCTCCGTGATTTTCCCCAATACTGAAGTTAGACTAATTGGCTGGTAATTTTCCACTTCACTCTTAGAACCATCCATTATGATTTGGAGACACATTTTCCAATTCAACGGAATCACTCCCAAGTCCAGTGATGCTCTCATAGACTCAATGGTTCAATGCACTCACTTGCCACCTCCCTTAAGATTATAGGGTATATGCCATCAACCCCAGGAGCCTTACTGACTTGAAGGCTCGAAAGTTTTTTCATTAAATAAATATGTGAAATTTAAAAATCATTAATTACATATTTTTCACCTTCACTCCCATAATTTCTCAATGACGTAAAGGGTTTTTCTTCCGTAAATATAGATGCAAAATAACTGTTGAGTTCATCTGCAACTTCAGCTGGGGTATCTAATATAAATCTTTATTTGTTCTACCAAATATAAAATATAGGTATACATTGGTAAGTGACAAATTCCCTTCATGGCAGAAAATGCCAAGGTAATATTATCCCACATCCATTACATAAGGGTCCGATCTGGTTTGTCCTCCTCTTTGCATTTATATATGTGAAGAATTCCTTATCCACCCCCACTCTTTGCCAGTGATTTCTCATAATCTTCCTTTGCCTGCCTAACCTTTTCTGTGGCACTATTACAGATCAATTTGTAGCTGTTATAGGCTTCAGTACTTTTTATTGCTCTGTAACTTTTCCATACTGTCCTTTTCTGCTCAAGTAATCTAGCAACTTATTCATCCAACTTGGAATCTTCCTCATGGAGTAGTATTTAATAGTATATAAGCATTCAAGGCTTCTGTGATCAATGTTTTAAAGGTATACCATAATTCAATTGTATTTGCTCTCTGTGAGATATCTACTCAGTTAACAGAGGCCATGTAGCATCTTAAGCCGTCATCATTTCCTTTCCTGAAATTATAACCCATTCCTTTGCCTTTAACTACTGCTACATCTCTCTCTTCATCATCCATCATAGAACTCTGTGATCACTTCCTGCTACTGGTTCCTGCACTGTCAGCCCTATAATGTCATCTGGCTCATGGGTGATGATGAGGTCTAGAGTATTCTTTTTCCTGGTACTTTCCCTGACATGTCGATACAAGTCATCTAGTTGATTTAAAAATTTAGTCCCCCATGTGGAGTTTCCTTCCCATTTGCTCCAATGAATAAGAGGCAAATTAAAATCACCCATAATGAGATATTCACACTTACTTACCCATTCCATTTGCACAGAGGCTCTCATCATAATCTTCACAATCACCTGGCCTGTGGATTACTCCCACTCTCATTATACCTTTGCTTTCAACTATCTCACACCATACAGATTCTATACTAGCATGAGTCTGAATCCGGGAAAGCTTTCGTCGTACTCAGGCTGCTTTTGATTAGAAGAATTACCCACCACCCCTTCTATCTTCCCGATCTATCCTTCCTAAATACATTATACATATCGTACTGAAACTCATCATCCCCTATCTCCGGGTGGCACCACGTTTCCGTAAGCCCTATTATGTCAGCGTTACTTGTCCTAACTAGCAGTTCGAATTCACTCATTTTATTGACGACACTTCTGACATTACTGTATAAACAATTAAGACTTAGTGTTCTCGTACAGTCAACTGCCCTGACATACCCCTTAAATGCTTCTCTGGCATTAGCTGCCCGCTCATTTGAAATGTTTCTGCCCTCAGAACATCTTGCTAATATGTTCTGCTGAAACAAACAAGAACTCTTGAGGTATGTGCAATTGTTACTTTGACCAATATTATCAGATAAACGCATATCTATATTACCCTGTTCCCCCCAAACTAGCAGTTCCCCCAAACCTTTAAGGTATCCTCAATAATACTGGCAAAAACTCTTGCATCACCTTTGTTTAAATGTATCCCATCTTTACAAAACAGATTCCTTCTATTTACAAGTGCAAGCCAAGCTGATAAAAATTTCCACCCAAAAGCCTTGCAGAGTCCTTTAAGTCTTGAGTTAATCCACAAGGCTTTCAGCATATAATCCCTCCTATCATGCCTGGCAGAATTGCAGACACATAGACATTGTGACCTAACTCGTGGCATTTTTTCAGCATGGTCCTATATTTGTCTATCGTGCAGAAAATGAATACATTTGAACTGTGGTACGCTTTTAAAACATTAATCACAGATGCCTTGAATGCGTATATACCATTAAAAAAATACTCCACGAGGAGGGTTCCAAGTTGGATGAATAGTGAAGCTGCCACATTACTTGAGCAGAAAAAGGTGGCATGGAAAGGTTACAGAGCAATAAAAAGTACTGAAGCCTATAACAGCTACAAGGTGATCTGTAATAGAGCCACAGAAAAGGTTCGACAGGCAAAGGCAGTTTATGAGAAATCACTAGCAAACAGAGCAAAGAGGGGGGGATAAAGAATTCTTCACATATATAAATGCCAAGAAGAGCAAACCAGATCGGACCTTTACGTAAGGGAAAGGGGATAGTATTAAATACAACAGCTGCCGTTGCAGATGAACTCAACAGTTATTTTGCATCGATATTTACAAATGAAAAACCTTTTGTGGCAATGGGAAATTGTGTTGTGGGAGCGAAGTTAAAAAATATGTAATTAATGATACTGAAATTTCGCAAGATTATTTAATGGAAAAAATTTCGAGCCTACAGGCCAGTAAGGCTCCTGGAGTTGATGGAATATACGGACGGCCTCAGTAGCCGAGTGGGCAGGAGCGGGAGTGCAGTAGCACACGCTCTTTGAGTAGACCGGGGTTCAAGCCCCTGCCTGCTGAATACGGTCGATCTGCCAACCCGCACTGGACCAGCGTGGCAGATTATGGTCCATTTCCCTCAGCATGAATTGTTGAGGAGGCTTCCATCCTGCAGTGGGTTGATAATGGCTGCACTTTACTTTACTTTTTACCCTATAATCTTAAGGGAGGCGGCAAGCGAGTGCACTGAACCATTGAGGCTAATTATGCGAGCATCACTAGACTCTGGGGAGATTCCTTTGGATTGGAAAAGTGCAAATGTATCTCCCATACATAAGGGTGGCTCTAAAAGTGAAGTTGGAAATTATCGACCTGTCAGTCTGACTTCAGTAGTAGGAAAAATCATGGAGGCAATGATCTAGGGTGGAATTCAGGATCATTTGGATCGAATTGAAATTCTCAAGGATACTCAGCATGGTTTTGTAAAGGGAAAATCATGTTTAACAAATCTGGTTCGCTATTTCGAAAGGGTCACTCATGAGCTGGATTTAGGGAATAATTTCGACATTGTTTATTTAGATTTCAGCAAAGCTTTTGACTCAGTACCACATGAGCGGTTGCTTTATAAGCTGGAACAGGTTGGAATCACTGGGAAAATCCTTAGATGGATAGAAGGATGGCTTCAGGGCAGGAGGCAGAGGGTTGTGATAAATGGCTATTCCTCAGATTGGGTTGATGTAAGAAGTGGAGTTCCCCAAGGATCAGTATTAGGACCACTGTTGTTTTTAATTTTCATAAACGACATTGATGAAGGGATAGAGGGTGTGATGTCTAAATTTGCAGATGATGTTAAAATTGGTAGAGTAGTTAATGATCACTGTCAAGCTGAGCTTCTTCAGAGAGACCTAGATAGACTTCAGGAATGGTCAGAAAAATGGCAGCTATGCTTTAATCCAACAAAGTGTAAGGTATTACACCTGGGAAACAGTAATCCCAAAATAATTTATTCACTTGGTGGAGTACAACTAAACCCAGTACTAGAGGAAAGAGCCTTGGGTGTTACGATACGGTCAGACATGAAATTCTCTGAGCATTGTAAACAGGTTGCAAGGAAGGCCCATGGTGTCTTATCGATGATCTATCGAACTTTTGCAAGTAGAGATAGGGACGTGATAATCCCATTATATAAGGCTTATGTTAGACCACATTTGGAATACTGTGTTCAAGTATGGAGACCACACCTAAAGAAAGACATCGAGTTTCTTGAAAGGGTGCAAAGACGGGTAACTCGCCTGGTGAGATCGGCAAAAGGGCGTCCTTATGAAGAAGTTAGTATATCCACATATACTAACTTCGAATATGTGGGTTGCAGAGTTTGGAAACTAGACACCTTAGAGGAGATTTGATTAAAGTGTTTAAGGCTCTGAGAGGCATCAGTAAAATGAATGAGGATGAAATTTTCAAGATTATAAATGATGCTAGAACTAGGGGACATAAATTCAAGTTACGGGGGGGAAATATTTAGATTGGATTGCAGGAAGTTTTATTTTAGCCAGCAAGTTATAAATTACTGGAATAAGTTGCCTTCATGGGTGGTAGAGGCTGACAGTTTGGGGAAATTCAAAGGTCATCTGGATAGTACTTTCGGGTAAGGGCAGCGCATAGGATGATAAGTTTAATTTCCTTTTTTTTTTTTTTTTTTATTAATTATTATTATTTATTTTTTTTTTTTTGTTTTTATCATTGTTTTGTTCGGATTTTTTTTTTTTTTTTTTTGGCTGATGCAGCATAAGCCATAGTCTTTCTTTCACCATGCGGCCATTACTAATACTAATACTAATAAGCACTACGGGAAAGTCTAAAAGCAGCTTATACGTCTCAAGACTGTCCCCGCAGACCATGACTGATGACATCGCTACAGCTCTGAGAGATGAGTGGCAGCTTGACGTTGCAGTCGAACAGCTACCAGCTAAGCACCGGAACTATGCCTCCTTCAAGCTCGAATGCGACTCCGAACTGTATGACTACATCAAACGTCCATCCATAAGGCCACATGGAACCATCATGCATCCCTTTTATAGGAGAGCAACATGCCATAATAAAAAACTAGGAAATGCACAGACCCCCAGAAAGAAATGCAGTGACTCACCTATAGTTACAGTAGCGATCATTCACTGCAAAAGTGGATGCCCCAGTTTACGCTCACCTGCTTCCCTACCATCCAAGTCACCTCCATGTAAATCCTCATGAATGACAACCCCAAAATCTAATCCACCCAACTGAGATGCCTATCAAAACCAGAATCACATCAAGGGCAACAGCATGGCCTCGAAACAACCAAACGACTAGAGAGATGGCAATTAAGAGAGTCCCCTCGATCCCGGTGGTCAAACTACTTTACCAGAATGTCCACAGTTTAAGGAATAAACTTGAAACCATTGACAAAATTTTGCTATCTAAAGAATTTGATATGCTGTGCCTCACTGAAACCTGGCTGGAACCCACTGAAGATTACATTGCAACTACAACCCCCAGTGGTTATGGTGCCATGCTCACATCCAGGAATAAAAGAGGGGGGGGGGAACGTCACTGTTCTACAATCAAGCCATCCTCACCCTTGAGAACTGCATCTCCAGCAACTCGGATGATTATGAAGCGCTCTGTGCACTGCTTAAATTGAGGTCCATTTCCATTGAAGTCGTCATCTACATACCACCCAATCCTACAAAGGAAACAATACAAGAGGTAACTAACTGGATACTTCACCACCTCCACACTTGAACAATGAAAATTGTTTTTGGAGACTTCAACCTCCCTCCATGTCTGAATCGTATGAAAAGATTGCCCCTATCTAAGCATTGCTAGCCTAACTATAGCCAATAAGGGCCCCGCATAGGGAACAAACCAACTTGACCTGATCCTCACATCAATACCATGTACATTTGATACTCCTCAAGATGGTTATTTTAACTCAGACCATGACCCAATCCTAATACAACTGGAACCACCAATCCAATTTTTAACGCAAAACAACAGGTGATACGGAGAACAATTTAAAGTCCCAAATATCTCGATGTTTCCAAATGCATTACAGCAGCATCTCTCATCCCATGGTACGTTCTTGAGTCATGTGATATCCTACTAGCAGCCGACCTGTTAACTAAATGGATTATCACGGTAGCTCAATACGCAGCCTCAAAGACAGTCACAATCACTCCCCACTCTAGAGAATGGTGGACCCCACATCTAAACTCCAGCTTTCAATTAAAACAGCAACTCCATAAGCAATGGAAGCAACCTGGTGAAATTAATGATAGGATAGCCTTTTCAAGAGCAAGAGCCATTTTCAACCACCAAAAATCCCAGAGGTAACTAACTGGATCCTTCACCACTAATCACAAACGACCTTCATATGTATGCCGTAACAGTGTCACACGCATGTGGCCAACACAGCTTCTTGAGAAATAAAGTAACCAACATATGTGGCCACGTTGGCCAAATATATGCGACATAAAAAAATACTTTTTTTTTTTTTTTTATATTTTAAGCAAAAAAAACAACATCACTGACATTACAATATTTATTTTAGAATTATTAATCAAATTATTTCCTAAATATTTGTGGCCCCTGGGGAATTTTTTTCTTAAACTAGCTTGGCAGTCAACGTGTTAAAGGTAGAAGTAAAATGTATGTGCTAAAATAACCACCGGTGATCCGGCAAACTCACTAATCCAACACCCCACAGGTCCCAACGCTGCCAGATTAGTGATGGTCGACCTGTATAAAACTTATAAAGTAATAAAAGTTATTTAAAAATTTAGATGCACAATCTGTATCAAATTTATATATCTTATATCTAACTTAAAGGAATGAAACATATTCAATGTTTGGTTTCATTTTAGTTTATTGTTCATTTCAGTGCATTTTCATTAATAGCAGATCTTCCTAATAGTATTAGGTTTCATTACTGTAACATTTTAAACATATACATAAGAGTAACTTTTAATATAGAACTGGATTAGATAGTACTTTATTTATATTAACTTATAAATCTTAATTAAAACAACAGCTTAAAAACTTCATTAACTTACATGGCAACTTCTGCTCCATAATCTTGAAAGACAATATGGGCAAGCATCATGATTGACACCATTGCATAAACTGTATCTGTGCTAACAGTCTCTGTTAAGGTCTTCAAGACAGGACATAAACCATAGCCAAATGCCAAAAAGACAACAACACTTTTTAAATCTTCAAGAACTACAACAGAAAATTATTATAATATATGTGCAGATTATACACAGGTATATTTGCATACTCTCCTTTTAAATAAGTTTTAATATTAGTTTAATACAAGAAACTGATAAATTAATACATTTCTAAGTTTTATTTACATTTTCATTTTCATATTTTAATATTAAGTAAAGAAGACATACAGGGACCAATGAACTGCCATAAATGCGTAAATGTGTATATTAATGC
This sequence comes from Mastigoproctus giganteus, assembly GCF_048544385.1. NCBI lineage: Eukaryota > Metazoa > Arthropoda > Arachnida > Uropygi > Thelyphonidae > Mastigoproctus > Mastigoproctus giganteus. Next base: position 124,533,105 of record NC_143576.1, on the reverse strand, counting down.
AGTAACTTTACTGCATTAATATACACTGAGTGGCTACTTTATTAGGTATACCTATCCTTTTCATGAAATGGAATGTTCCTTCAATAAAAATGAGTTAAAATAAATAAAGAATTATGCGTTTGTACTATTTGATGGTAAAAAGTTACGTGTAAAGATAGGTGGAAGAATGCTTAGCACAATCAAGTTTGCCGATGATCAGGTAATCCTTGCAGGTAGCCCAAGAATGTTATCCAATATGCTAAAACAATTAACCAAGAAAGTGAAGAAATGTAGAATGAAGATTAACAATAATAAAACAAAGATGATAAGTAAAAAGACAAAACAATTTCACATTGAAACTGATGGTGAAAAAATAGAACAGGTAACAAAATTCAAATATCTTGGACAGATTATAACACAAGATGCATATTGCCAAAGTGAAATAGGTTCAAGGACTGCAATGGCAAAACAAGCATTTAGAGGTAAAATCTCTTTACTAAGCTTTACTAAGAAATATGTCATCACTAGATCTAAGAATAAGAATTATGAAAACATACATTTGGTCAATTGCATTGTATTCAACAGAGACATAGACATTAAACAAAACCAACTTTAAAAAACTAGAGGCGTTTGAAATGTGTTGCTGGCAGAGAATGGAAAAGATTAGCTGGACAGAAAAAATGAGTAATAACATGGTTTTACAACAAGTAGGAGAAGAAAGAGAATTGCTAAGAAAAATCAGAAGACAGCGACTACAACGGATCAGACACACCATGAGGCATAGAGCAAGGTTACTGGACATGCTGGAAGGCAAAATACCAGGAAAAAGAAAACAAGGAAGACCAAGAAACACCATCATAAATACAATTCTGAAGTAAACTGGGCTTTAGAGCTATGCAGAAGTGAAACATCTAGCACAAGACTGTGAGAAATGGAGCCAGCTCATCAAAGGGGCAAACCAGTTGAAAGGCTGATACACTGAAGAAGAAGAAGACCATGGAACAAAAAATAGTAAGCAGATACAGAGGGATGCTGCTTACCTGTTTTAAGTGACTTGAATATACACTGAGGTGGCTACTTTATTAGGTATACCTATCCTTTTCATGAAAATAGAACATTCTTTCAGTAAAAGAATGTGTTTGTATCATGCAACATAAAACAGGTAGGCAGATACACAGGATGCTGCTGTATGTGTGCAATTCAGTGAAAATGGGTAAGACAAAAGATTTAAGTGACTTTGAATGTGGCATAGTAGTCAGCACGAGATGCCTGGTATGAGTATCTTGGAAACTGCAACCACTACTGGAATTTTTGTGTATGACTGTATCTCGTGTATAATGAGATCATTCCAAACCAAATAACATAGAGCCAGCAGCAATCCTGGAGTTGGAAACAGCTTGTTAATGCAAGACCAACGGAGGTTGACAAGACTTGGTCCAAGATAACAGTCTATAGTCAGTCACATAACAATCCAATACAAGAGTGGTCACCAAAGAGGCAATTCAGAATTGACTCACCGTACTTTGTCACAGATAGGGTAATATTACAGCCAACAACTGAATCAGGATCCATACCTTTATACCTTCTTGTTTTTTGTTGCCAGTAGTGGAAGGTAGGCTCAGGAACACCAGCACTGGATAGTGGTGGATTGGGAAAATGTTGCCTGGTCTGATGAATTAAATGCTGATGGGAGGACCAGAATGTGGCAAAAACATCATGGGTCCTTGGATCCAATTTGCCAAGTAAACAATGCAGGCTACAGTGGTGGTCTAAATATACAGGCAGTGTTTTCTTGGCATACATTAGACTTCTTGATATCAGTGGAGCAACATTTTGATGCCACAGGTTATCTGAAAATTGTTTATGATCAGGCACTTTCCTTTATGGCTAAAGTGCCTGATCATAAACAATTTTCTTCTAACAGGATAATGTGCCATTGTCACAAGGCCAGAAATACAAGAACTAGTTCCAGGAACATGAGAATGAATTCATCCTACTGTGGCAGCTTCCCCAGCCACCAGATCTCAATCCAATTGAGCAGCTATGGTATGAGGCAGGACAAACTCTGTGGAGTAGAGGTCTGTAACCATCCAATTTACAACTGTGCAAAGCAATTGAGTTATCACAGAGTAGCATGCATCTTCTGGCTCACTTTTGGCACCTCAGTCCATTCCATGTCAAATCTAGGCTGTTCTGAGGATTAAAGGAGGTGGAACTTACTTACTATAAGGTAGGTGTACCTAATAAAGCAGCCACTCAGTGCAAAAGTAAGCTAAAGATGAATTATTATTTATTACACATCATCATAATTCAAATCTGTTATATTCTGTGGATGTAGAGTTAATCATAGTAGTACAAATTAATCCTTCTGGACTATCAACCTTCCATTCACTATTTTCTTCAATACTATCCTATTTTCTATCAGATCTTTAACCCTACCCAGAATAAACCTCATTGTTCTAATGCTTGCTTGACACCAACAATCTTGAGACATATCAGCAATGAACACTTATCAAGTCACATTCCAATACTTGCCCAACACCGAAATCCTTATAGTGTATCAGAGATATAAAAATTAAGGTGCTTCAATTATATGCTTTTCAAAAGGTGACAACGAGTTCAATGTCATAATTGTTGATAAACCATTCACTACAGATGATGAAACTTTGTAGCAAGAGATTGAAATAAACCAGAATTTCAAATTTCTACGTGCTTGTTTGGTAACCATTAAAGTGGAACTTTTTTATTACTTAAAAATTATTGGGGGATTTTTTTGCAACTTTTGTTTAAAATTAGTGGTGTAGTTATTATTTGTATTCATCTGATTAAGCTGGTGAATTTGTTCATTAATTGGCCTCTGAAGTTGCTTAAAAAGGCAGTTGACTTCTCTTGCCATTATATTGTAATAATATAAAAAATGTTCAAATTCTGATGCCATCATTATAGTATTGATATAGAAATTAAACAGATGCTATTGGAGGTTTCTTTCTATGTAGTTTTGTAGACTTTTAATAATATCAGATGTGTTTTTATTAAGTCCATAAACTATAAATTTATAGAAATAAAATAATTTAATAACGCACATAACTGTATCACATAGTACATAATGTATATCACATAGTACATAACTGTATCACATAGTACATAATTATGTACTATATGAATACCATCAAATGAGAGGATTAGTGTAGTATTATTTTCGTGTCTCTTAGTTTTGTTGTTTTTAAATTAAATTTAGACTAAAATTAAGCCTCAGACTAGAGCAGAAAAGCAATGAGCTCAAAGTAGCTAGAATTCTTTGATTTGGGAGAGAACTTCCAAGGGCAGTTCTCCTGCAAATCAGGATTATATTTTGTGCGTTACTTGTCCCCCCTCCCTTTGTGAAGGTGCCCTTAGCAAGACACGAAACTGCCATGTAAGATGCCTTTGTGTGTGTGTGTGTGTGTGTGTGTGTGTGTGTGTGTGTGTGTGTGTGTGTGTGTGTGTGTGTGTGTGTGTGTGTTCACCTCAAAGAACAGGAGGCCATTAGGTGCAAATTTAGCATTCTGATGGCCTTAGGAGGGCTTGAAGAATTACAAGAAGACAGATCCATCAAGCACTGAGCTGACCAGTCCAATAATTGAGCCCATACTCTAACATCAGACACCGTGACATTTTCCACAGCAGAGATCCTTGGTAGGATTGGAACCTGCATTTAAAAGATCCTCTGAGTGGCAGTGATCACAGTATACTGATGTGGGATTTACTTAAAGACATAAAACTATTGTCAAGGGTAAAGGGAAAGGCTTTTGCAAGGGTGACTATGGTGGTCTCAGACAGTTTTGAAATTCTATTCAGTGGAACCAATTGATAAAGTTACCAATGGCAAGTTCTAAATGGACAGCATTCAGGAATATAATTTTGGAGTTATTAGGCTTTTTATACCAGCTGAGAGATACTATTCAAGGCTTAACTAAATCGATGTCAGATGTGCTGATGAGACTTGTGGGAGAGAAGAAAAATGCATGGAATGCACAAAAATTAACAGGTCATACAGAAGCCTACAGTAGATATAAACAGTCAAGAACAAAGTCACAAAGGACATTAGGCAAGCTATGGCAGATTATGAGAAGTCTTTAGCAAAGATTTCTATGCATCTTTGCTAGAGACTTTCTTTGCTGCTTTCTAAGCAGCAAAGACTTTTTTCCCTTATGTAAACACTGGCAGAAAGGGGGTTAAATCATATTGGTCCACTAGATACGAATGCTTTTAAGTGTTGATGATCCTGCTCACGTTGCTGACAAACTGAATAGATATTTTGTATATACATTTACGCACAAAGAATTTTTTAGGGATGAGGATGCCAGAAGTGTGTCAAATTCTAATAGGGAGCTGAATGATTTTGTTATAATGGAAACAAAAGCAGAAAATAAACTGTTAAAACTAAACATAAAAATTCACTTCCGGTGGATGGGATCTATCCAATTATATTGAGGGATGCAGCAAAAGAGGTATGCAAACCTTTAGCCATGATTATGAGAACATCCTTGGATACAAGGAAGGTCTCTATGGCTGGAGATGTGCAAATGCATCCCCAATTCACTAAAGGGAGGGATCAAAGGGTAAGAGGAGTAACTGCAGTCCTGTTACCTCTTGACTTATGTTCCAGGAAAAATGGAGTCACTGGTTACAGAAGTAATGCAGGATCATCTACAGAGAAATGCAGATATACTGCAGTCACAACATCGATTTGTTAATGTGTGATCTTGTCTGACCAAATCTGATTAGATAATATGACATGGTAACAAAGGAAATGAATGCAAAAAATAATTCTGACATCATATACTTGATATCATAAAAGCTTTTGATACTATTGCATATGAAAGACTGCCATACAAATTGGAGCAGTATAGCATTAAGGGGGAACTATTGCTATGGTTGAATAGGAGAGACAGAGTGATTATCATTGCACATGACTCTTCTTGGACTAATGTTATTAGCAGAAATCCCCAGGGTTCAATGCTGAGCCCGTTGTTTTCAATATTTATTAATGATACCAATGAAAGCATATAAGGCTTAATGTCTAACTTCGCAGATAATTCAAAGGTTAGCAGGCTGGTTAATGACAGTAATCAGGGTATGCTAATGTAGCATGGTTTGAGAAGTGACAGTTGAAGATGGGCTAAGTGGCAATGACATTTACCTTTAAAAAATGCAAGGTACTTCATACAGGTAGCAGTAATCCCACATTAACATGCCAACTGTGTGGTACCACATTCAGGGTAGTGCAGAATGAAAAGACCTAGGAATAATTATGAAGTCAGATATGAGTATCTCTGACTATGAGCAGTACAGACAGGCTGCTAAGGACAGCTCATGGGGTTTTGTCAATGTCCTACATGAATTTTGCCAACAGGGATAAGGAGATGATTAAGGAAAGACGTTGATCTGTTGGAACAGATGCAGAGAAGATTGGTTGATTGCTGTAGGCCATATTGTGCCATATATAATATGTCTGTAAGTTACCCATGTTCTGTGGCCAATTTGCTGTTTGTAAGACAAAAAACCAGAGTTTCCAGGAGAAGAAAACATGCTACCCATAGGCAGGGTAACATGGTTTAATGCAAGAAGCATGCAGCCCATAAAAATTCCTCACATCATTGACAGGACTCAAACTCTGGTCTTTTCCACTAAAAGTGTATGTGGGGAGGGGACAATGATTACACCAACTTGTGCTATCCACGAGGGCCTTCAGAGAAGAGCAACAAGATTGATGGAGAACAAAAGGGTTCTCTTAACAGGAAAGGCTTCAGTTCTGCAAACTGCAACGGCTGGAGACTAGGCACCTATGAGGGGGATCTGATTGAAGTGTTTAAGGATCAAATGGATTGAGTAAACTCAATGCTGATGGAATCCTTTCTCTTGCAGAAGCAGGTATTTGAATAAATTAAAGGAAAAACTAAACAAACTGTTAGGGGAAATGGACAGGTGATAGGAGAAGTGTTTTCATTTTTTTTGGCCGATGCTGTATAAGTTTGCTTTCTTGTATCATTTTCCACTAGTAATACTAATAAAAGCTTGGAAAACAAATAAGAGTAAATAAGTAAGTCTTGTTTAGAATTAAGTATTTTTATGCATAAATGGAGATCCATTATATTATAGGATAGATGGATTTAAAATAATAGGTATTTAGTACTCCCACACTAAACTTTAATAAAAAGGCCATGACAGTTGATTAAGTCCATAATAAATAATAAATTACTGCAAACAGAAACTATGTTTGATTGATTGGTTTTACTGGTTCAAAAAACGACTGTGGTTACTGCGCCAGGAAAACCGAAACTATGCATAAAATCTTCATTAAAGTTAAATGACTATGTACAAATAAAAAGGGATGGGTAAAATCAGGTAAAATAAATAATAAAAAAAAAAAACTGGTTAATGTACATGATGTATTAGAGCATTACAATTTTTATTTCTTAAATTAACTTAATTTTTCATTTTCTGTGATTAACAGAAGTGAAAAGTAAGTTAATTACAAACTGATTAACTAATAATATATAAAAGAACAGTAACTGTTTTCACTTCACTGCACATTCCTCCCAATGTAATATTCGCTCTACCTTTTGTGATACTATATAATCAACAATGTGCGAAATGCTTGTATTTCATACTCAATGATTTAATAAATTAAATAATCACAGTATAATCTCAATGCTTTTGAAATGCAATTTAGTTATTACTTTCTGGATTTTAATAACAATTGAAAAATAATATGTATTTGACATTTTTGTTTAACTAAACTTTAATAAAAAGAAACATAAGCAAATGGTAATAATTCTTGATTTACGCTTTAGTATACTGATAACAAAAAACAAGCCAAAAAATAATTACTTTTATATGTGAACTGACATTTTGTTTCTGTGCATCTCACACATATTGCCCATTCAATCCTCCAATCAGTGCATGGCAACAAAAATAATATCCTTTGCTTCAGCTACAATATATGGATAGCCTATGTAATATGTATGAAAGAAAGAAACAATAATAATAGGATTTCTATAGTCTGATTTTAATGAAATCTGAGATGCCATAACAAATCTTTATAAAACAGCTATATATAAAATTTCATGAAAATACATCCACAGGGAGTTATTTATTAAATTTGGATGGACAGACATAATGAAGACAAATAGGCACTTTACGCACATATACTGATGCACCTAAAAACCAGCCATGAAAACTTTTCACATAGCCAAACTTTTGCCTTTCGAGAAGTGGGAAATCAGGTAACCGCAAGGAGGAAAATATGAGAATTGTTTTTTGGCCAAAACAGGCAGAAAACCAAAGTTTTTCACGAAAAACAAGCAAAAAAAATAAAAATTGCTGAAACAGGAGATCTCAAAAAGCACAAAAAGTTTTTTTGTTTAAAGTCTACACTGCACTATAAATTAAATTTTACTGACAACATACATATTTTATATTCAAATAAAGCAATAGGATTGTTTACCAGTACCATATGTTTTCAAACATTAGCTTACCAAGGATTTTATTGTCTCAGGTTTTTCTGTTTGTATTATCTGTTATACATCAACTGATTATGACTGCTTCAAGAAAGATACCACTGCAGACTTTGCCCTCTTCAGAAATGTTAAGTCAAAGCTTCATTCAAAATAATGGACCTTCTGTAAAGAACATTTTCATTGTTTCATCAGAAAGAGATCTGAACTCAATTTTTTTTTTCTCACCTGGCTGAATATCCTCTCGCACTCAGCATTATTATTAGGAATTGTTAAAATGCCAAGCATGACTTGGAATAATTTGTTATATTTCAGGCTTCTGAACATCAATTTTTTTTTCTTCTTTCATAATAGTGTCTGGTAGATTCTCACACAGAAACTGACAGAACTGATGCTGCAAAAATGTCTACTACTTCATCTATTTCTTCATCTTTAATTATACCAAAAAGTAATGGAAACTTATCCACAAAAAATTTCAAATTTAAAAATGATGCACTACCAACTGATGAAATTTTTGCAAGCTTCACATTTATAAGAACATAATTTTTCAATAGGAAATTGTGCACCATGTCACATACAGCAATAAAATATTTCCTCATTGAAAAAAAGAAACTCTTCATTCATTTTAGCCTCTCCACAACCTTTGCAGTAGTAATGTAAAACTCAAAGTCAAAATTATCCTTTTGATTTCATTTCCTGTGGTAATCAAATTCCAAAAATGGAAGTGGAAGATTTAAAAACTGTTGGCATAACAAATTTGCACATAACATTTTTCAATGTATTTAGTAGTAATAACCTGAGTACACGAATGTGAGGTTTGTTGGATTGAAGGACTATGTTCTGATTTTAAAATGTTGGTATAACAATTAAAAGAAACAAGCAAATTGCTCTATTCAAGCTAGAAGACAGAAACATACCTAGAGTTATCAGCTTGCTTAGTGCACTTTGGATTGCTTTTGCCAGAAATTTGTGATTCAGAAGTCCCTTTTCTTGATGGACATCATTAATTTCTTCTCTCAAAACTTCTTTTGGATGATGAACTGGATTTGGACATCAGTCACTGCCACCCACTAGTGATCACTTGTTATATTTTTCAATTCACTAATTCTTAGAAGTGCCAATATGGCTTTTCTCACCACTTCTAACCTCTTCTTTATATAGACTTCTCAGAGGTTGCCACTGTTCTACCAGTCTAATTAAATATTTACCCAGTGACAACCAACATGTACAAACATGCTTCAAAATCTTTTTTACTTCATTGACATGCATCAGTTGAAATCGTTTGATGTAATGAGATGTATCATCTTGCCAAAACCCCAGACAGCTGTTTCATAACTAATTGCCACCTCCACAGTGGAGAGCTATATATATGAAAAGTCAAATCCACAAACTAAGAATGTTTCTTAATTTGTGGATTTCGCACTCAGTGCCTGAAGAATTTGCAATTTGTAATGATGCCACTGATTCATGATGTGGATTTTGATAACCTTTCTGTAAACATGCAGTGCAAGATTTTAAAGTGCTACTGCTACTCTCTGTTGCTTCATCAGAAACTGTATTTGAAGATCCAATGAATTTCTTATCCAACAACCCAGTTTCCTTGAATTCTGCCAGGAACGGGTGGGGACCATTCTGGGTGATATGCATTGAATAAGATATTGTACAGGGAAATAGAGTGGGCCAGTAAATCAGAGAGTCTTATAATGGGGGATTTTAATTTCCCAGATATTGACTGGAATTTGTGGGTTGGTCACTCGCACACTAGCAAGGCTTTTGTGGATTTATTGGATGATTGTTTTCTACATCAACATGTTCGTGAGGCAACAAGAGAGAGCAATACTCTTGATCTGATTATCAGTAGTGATTCTTCATGCATTAAGAATCTGCAGATAAATGAACCACTAGGTGGCAGTGATCACAGTGTGTTGAAGTGGGATTTACTCAAGGAGGTAACTACTATCAGAGGTAAAGGGAAGGGTTTTTGTTTTCGTAAAGGCGACTATGATGGTCTGAGACAGTATTTAAATTCTATACAGTGGGACCAACTGATGATGTTACCAACAGCAAACTCAAAATGGGAAGCATTCAAGGAACTAATCTTGGAGGCTACCAGGCTTTACATACGAACTAAGAAATATTGTTCAAGGTTTAGGCCTAAATGGTTGTCAGATGAACTAATGAGACATGTGGCAGAGAAGAAAAATGCATGGGATACATACAAATTAATGGGTGACATGGAAGCCTATGATAGATATAAGTTGGTCTGTAACCAAGTCACAAAGGAGATTAGGCAGGCAAAGGCAGACTACAAAAAATCCTTGGCAAAGGATGCAAAGAAAAACAGAAAAGAGTTCTTTACCTATTTAAACTCAAGAAGGAAAGGGATGAATCAGATTGGTCCACTGGATATTGATGGTTCAACAGTTGAGGATCCTGCTCAGGTGGCTAACAATCTAAACGAGTATTTTGCATCTACATTCACGCATGAGGAGTTATTCAGGAAGGAGAATGATGTAGGTAAAGTAAACATTGGCAGTGAGCTGGATGATTTTGTAATAACTGAAAGGAAAGTGGAGGAGAGATTGTTGAGGATAAACATAAAAAAGGCACCTGGGGTGGATGGGATCTATCCAGTTATATTAAAGGAGGCAGCAAAGGAAGTAAGCAAACCCCTAGCCATAATTATGAGAGCTTCTTTGGACTCAGGGGAGGTACCCATAGACTGGAGATGTGCAAATGTAACCCCAATTCACAAAGGAGGATCAAAGGCTGACACAAATAATTATAGACCTGTTAATTTAACTTCTGTTCCAGGTAAATTAATGGAGGCACTGGTTAAAGAAGCACTGCAGGATCATCTAGACAAGAATTTAGTTATAGCTCAGACGCAGCATGGTTTTGTTAAGGGCAGGTCTTGCCTGACCAATTTGATTGGATACTATGATGTAGTCACAAAAGAACTGGATGCAGGGAATAACTTTGATATTATATATTTGGATCTTAGAAAGGCTTTTGATACTGTTGCACATGGAAGACTGCTGCACAAATTGGAGCAGTGTGGCATTGGAGGCAAATTGCTGCTATGGATAAGGGGATGGTTGAGTGGCAGAAGACAGAGAGTGGTAATCAATGGACACTGCTCAACGGACCCAACACTGAACCCTTCCTCAGGGTTCAGTGTTGGGTCCGTTGTTGTTTTCGGTGTTTATGAATGATATTGATGATGGGATATCAAGTTTAATGTCCAAGTTTGCAGATGATACAAAGGTTAGCAGGGTTGTTAAGGACACCACTGACGCTATGCTGCTGCAACAGGATCTGGAAAGGTTGAACAGATGGGCTGAGAGGTGGCAAATGAAGTTTAACATTGACAAATGTAAAGTGCTACATATGGGAAACAGTAACCCCAGAGCAACGTATCAACTCTGCGGTACTACACTGACAGTGGTGGAGAATGAAAAGGACCTGGGGGTAATTGTGCAGGCAGATATGAAGTTCTCTGAGCAGTGCAGACGAGCTGCAAGAGTAGCTCATGGTGTCTTGTCAATGATATACAGGAATTTTTCTAGCAGGGATAAGGAGGTGATTATTCCCTTGTATAAGGCAATGGTTAGGCCACATCTTGAGTACTGTATACAGGTCTGGAGGCCTCATTTCAAGAAGGATGTAGAGCTGCTGGAACGGGTACAGAGAAGGGCAACAAGATTAGTGAATGGAACAAAGGGTTGCTCTTACGAAGAAAGGCTTAAGTTTTGCAAATTACAGAGTCTGGAGACTAGGCACCGGCGAGGTGATCTGATAGAGGTGCATAAAGGGCGTCCTTATGAAGAAAGACTTCGAATATGTGGGTTGCAGAGTTTGGAAACTAGACACCTTAGAGGAGATTTAATTGAGGTGTTTAAGGCTCTGAGAGGCATCAGCAAAATGAATGAGGATAAAATTTTCAAGATTATAAATGATGCTAGAACTAGGGGACATAAATTCAAGTTACGGGGGGAAATGTTTAGATTGGACTGCAGGAAGTTTTATTTTAGCCAGCGAGTTATAAATTACTGGAATAAGTTGCCTTCATGGGTGGTAGAGGCCGAATGTTTGGGGAAATTCAAAGGTCACTGGATAGTACTTTCGGGTAAGGGAAGCGCATAGGATGATAGGATTAATTTCCTTTTTATTTATTTTTATTTCATTTTATTATTTTTATTTATTTATTAATTATTATTATTTATTTATTTATTTAATTTTTGTTTTTATCATTGTTTTGTTCGGATTTTTTTTTTTTTTTTTTTTTTTTTTTGGCTGGTGCAGCATAAGCCATAGGCTTTCTTGCACCATACGGCCGTTACTAATACTAATACTATAAGGCTTTGAATGGTTTGAGCATGCTCAATGCCAATGGGATTCTTCATCTTGCTCAGAATAATCAGCTAAGAGGCCATAAATTCAAATTGAGGAAGGACGGAAGTCGGATAGATGTGCGGAAATTTGCCTTTGGCCAGCGGGCGGTTGGTTGGTGGAACCGACTTCCATCACTTGTTGTTGAAGTTGATAGCCTAAACAAATTTAAGGCTCAACTGGACAGGTATTTCGAGCGAACGGAGGGGTGAAATGGGAGTGGTGTGTTTTTTTTTTTTTTTTTTTGGCTGATGCTGAATAAGCTTGCTTTCTTGCATAATATGCCTCTACTAATGCTAATGCTAATATATTTGGAACTTCCCAACTATAACCTCCAACACAACAGAATTAATTCCACATACTTGTGTTATCCTGATTAAATTTGTAAAAGAATTGGATGAGAAAGATGCTTGTGTGATCACTAAAAATGGATGAGAGGAAAAATTATCATGAGTAAATGTTCCAAAAAAAAAAAAAAAAAGAAAAAAGTGCAAGGAACTGATGAAAGTTATCTAGTGATGTTAAGGAAGCAAATTTCCAAACCCTTATTTATTATAACAGGTGCATCTCTAGACCTAGGTGAAGTCACAGAGGATATCTAAAAATGTCTCCACTTTACAAAAGTGGTTCTAGGATTGAAATGAATAATTACAAACCTGTAATTATTCATTTCAATGTTGAGTTTTATAGCACAAAAAATTACAGATTATGCAATAACATTATAAAAGTATTGGAAGCATTTGAACAAAAATTATTTATAAGAGAAACAGCATGGATCTGTTAAAAGGAAATCATATCTAACTAATCTGATAAGCTCTTATGAGGTTTTCGAAAAAACTGGATGCAAAGAATTATTTTGACAAAGTATATTTTACACTTTAGTATGGGTTCCGATTAGTGATGGGCATAATCAAAAGGTCAAAACTGATTATTTCAATTATGGAAAATTAGTTTATTATAGCAAATCATTTGATTATGAGAATTCTTCAATTATGGAAAATAATTTGATGAAAACAGTTCATTTGATTATGATAATTCATTTGATAATACTATCATTCAAATGATGTTCCATAATTAAATTATTCTGCATTGTCATCAGCCATTTTCAATCCACTGCAGGATAAAGGCTTCTCTAGCAACTTTTCAGTTCCTTCTGTTTTGTGCAATGGCCATCCATTTACTACCCATGAACTCTTGAATTTCATCTGTCCATCTCCATTGTTGTCTTCCAAGTTTCCTTTTAGCTCCTCTTGGGTACCATTCTGTTATTTTCTTAGTCCATCTGTTATCATGTCTTTGAACTATGTGTCCTGCTCAAGTCCATTTCAGTTCTTTAGTTTTGATAAGAATGTAGTTTACTTATGTTTGCTGCCTAATCCATGTGTTTCTCTTCTTATCCAACAGTCTCATTCCTAATATAATTTGTTCCATTCTTTGCTGTGCAGTTTCGGCTTCTCTTCAATTCTTTTGGTGAGTGCCCAGTTTCAATTCCATAAGTTATGGTGGGGATTATGCATTGGTTCATTATATTACATCTCAGACAAAGTGGGATATTGCTCCTCAGTATGTGACTATATTTCCTGAATGCTATCCATCCGAAATTTATTCTTCTCTTGACTTCCATTCATTTATTATTGTTACAGCTAATGACTTGTCCCAGATAAATTTATGAATCCACTTTTCAATTTCTACTCCTTCAACAATTACATCCCTTTCTATGGCATACTTGTTCATTATTTCTTTTGTTTTAGCCATATTCATCTTTAGTCCGAAATCCTTATTAACACTGCATAACTGATTAAGGTTTTCCTCTAACTCTTTGGGATCATGGCTTATGATCACAATGTCATCTGCAAATTGTAAACAGTTTAGGTACACTGCATTCACATTGACTCATTTCTGCGCCCAGTCCAATCTTCCGAAAGCTTCCTGAAGGGCAGCAGTAAACATCTTCGGTGATATTGTCTCCTTGTCGAACTCCTTTTTCAATTTTAAATTTGATACTGTCTTGTCTAATCTAATAAAGGATGTAGCATTCTAGCATATATTTTTTTCAAAATCATAATACCTGGTCTTTCCAGTGCCTGAAAAATTGCCTTTTGTTGTATGGAGTCAAATGCCTTTTTATAATCCACAAATGCCAGTCATATAGTGTTTCATATTCATTTGCTTTCTCCATTAGCTGTGATATTATGTGAAGGTGATCCATAGTTGAGAATCCTATCCTAAAGCCAGCTTGCTCTTTTGGTTGATTCTCATCAAGTATTCTTTCTAATCTGTTAGTGATAATCCTTGTGAACAACTTGAAGATACGGGACAATAAGCTAATTGGTCTATAATTTCTAATTTGTCTCCTTTCTTATGCAGTAAAATTATGATTGCATTATTCCACTCCTTAGGGGTCACACCTTTCCTAATGTATTTTGTAAAGAGTCTTGCCAGTTTCTGTGTCATGTCTCTTCCTCCTAATTTTAACAACTCTACAGCAACTTCATCTTCCCCCGGGGCTTTCTGATTCTTCATTTTCTTCAATGCATGTTCTACCTCATCAGAAGAATATTGGGTATGTCGTATGTGTTACTAATTTGCAATCCATCTTCCCCACTGCTGGCATCATTCCCCTGCTCCTTGCATAATTCAAATAGTCTTCTGCTATTTGAATTATGCCTTCTCTGCTATTTATAAGTACACCATCGCTATTCTTCAGTTTCAGTATCATTTATCTTTCTGCATTACTGCTCATGACTGTTGATTTAAGTCCTTTGTTTTCCCTTAATGTTCTACTTTTCCTGTGTTGAATCTTCATATGTCCTCTCCGAGACTCATTCTAATGGCTTTGCATGATTTGGTATACTCAATTTTGTCCTTGTTAGTGTATATCTTGCTTTTCATTTGTCGTCTTTGGTTCATCATGACAAGTGTTTCTTGACTAATTTTTTCTTCTTTGGATTTCTTTTTACCTATAGGTTTCTCGGGCTTTATCATTTTCAGAAAGTTGTATTCCTCATCAATATCTTGGTCCTGAAAGGTGTGCAGAAGCTCAAACTTGTTCTTAAGTTCCAGTATATACTGCTTTTTATCCTCTTCTGTTATCTCAAAGACCTTCATAATATTTACTCGAGTCAGTTTTTTTCCTTTTTCTCATATCTATATCAAGTGTGCATGTCACCATTCTATGATCACTTCCAACGTTTACCTTTTCAGGGCAGTAACACTGTTCACAATATATCTTCTGCAAATGAGGATGAAGTCAATTTCATTAGTTGTTAATCCATTTGGGCTTTTCCATGTCCGCATTCTGTTCACCCTTTTCTTGAAAAAAGTCTTCATTACTGACATTCCTCGAGATTCTACAAATTCCACAAGTCTTTCACCTCTTTCATTTCTTTGACCAATTCTAAAATTTCCTATAGTTTCCCTTTCTGTGCTGTTTTGTCTCTTTCCAACCTTAGCATTGAAGTCCTCCATAATGATGGTGTAGCAAGTTTTCTGTTCATCTAGAAGTCTCTCAAATTTGGTGTACATTTCTTCAACCTCTTCATCATCATGGCTAATGTTGATGCATATATCATCATAACCTTTAGTTTGTTCCTCTTAGAAATCCTAAGTAGTAATCTGGACACCCTTGGTGATGTACTTTTGAATTCCAAAATGTTGCTTTTTATATCTTTATGGACCATAAAGCCAACTCCACCTTCACTCTTTTCACTGTTTCCATTGGTGTACAGCAGATTTCCACTTGATAAACTTATAAGTGATTCATTTCTTCTTCTTGTTTCAGCCAATCCAATGGTATTCAAATTCACATTTTCTAATTCCTTTTCCAGCTCTAATATCCTCTCTTCACCGATGAGCAATCTTACATTGTAACAGGCCAAGTTCAGTTTCCGTGCATGGCAACCTGTTCATACCCAGAGATCCTTAGCCCTCTGATTCCACTCTGATCCTTTCGCCGCCATAAGAGGGAGAGTAAAAGCTTCTGCAGACTAAGGGGTCATTTCTTTCGTTGTGTCATCATAAAGTGCTGGAGGATTTGGTCTTTTCCTCTTCACGCTGACCAAGCATCTTGAAGAGAACCACTCTACGCATTTGTTGCCACCAAAGTGACATAACAGGGCTTACCAACAAGGTGTGCCTGAGTGGATAAGGAGGCAGGCCAACTGGACTTCTCATAAATCTTCTAAAAAGAAAGATATTGGATCCATCAGTGTTTTAGACTGAGTGTCTGATAACACACACAAAGCCTGTTCCCCTCTAAGCCCCTGATGATTAGTGATTAAATGATTAGTATTTATTAACTATTATGATCTGAATGATATAAGTGAATCATATAATTCAAATGATGATTTGATTTTATAAATGAGTTATATTATTAAATTATATCATTTGAATAGTATAATCAAATTATATCATAATATAATCAAATACTGAATGCCCCTCATAAAGGAGGCTGGGAGAGTGTTATTGACAACAACTAAAGTATACCAGTTTAACAAGCCATAGTTAAATTATTTAGTTGGTGTCTGAAAATTGCTAAAGCACAATACTGATACATGTAACGTTCTACATTTGGGTAATAGTAATCCCAGATTACCATATTACTTTGAAAGCAACTACTGAGCTTGACAATGAAGAACAATTAGGAGTAACTGTACAATCTAACATGATATTTCTCTAAATAGTTCAGACAGGCTGGCAGGACAGCCATGGTGTTATGATATGCAGAATATATGCAGAATTTTGCTATTAAGAACAAAGAGGCCATTGTACCATTCAAAAACCATTAGTTAAGCCACATTCATGATGTTATGACACATAGGAATTCTGCTATTAGGGACAAAGTGCCACTTCTACATTATACAAAACATAAGTTGGGGCATATCTTGAGTGCTGTGTTCTGGTTGGAAGAACTCATTTCAGAAAAGATGTGGATCTGCTGGGAAAAGTGCAGCAAAGAGCAACAAAGCAAGTCATTGGCAAGTTTTTTATGTTGCAAAATCTAAAGCCAGATGTCTGTTTGGAGACTGATCAGGGTATTTAAGACTAAAGGTTTAAAGGTTTTATTAAATAATGGTGATATCTTTCTCTCACAAGTGGCATAAACTAGAGGATATATACTTAAAGTAAGGAAAATTAGTTATATTGTTGTAAATGTTGAAACAACTTGATGCTTAATCCTGCAAACTATGTAAATTTAAGGAAGAGACGTAGAGATAGATGAAACCAGAGAACCTTTTTTTTTAAAGGTTGATGCTCTACATCAACCTTCTTTTTTGTCCTTTTTTTCTTTATTAATACTATTAATATTTTCCCTTTATTAATACTATTAATATTTTCCCTTTATTAATATTAAGTGCAAGCTGCTATGACAAAAATGCTAAAAATGATGGCACGACATTAGCTTCTTGGATTGAACAACTTTACAATCACTAACAAATATGTGTTGATACTCAAATGCATTACTTTTAAGAAAATGGTCTCTTAAGATATGTAGACTGAGCTTCATTACATTCATTAGCTTTAAGACATGCTCATTTTCAAGAAATGAAAATCATCCCAGGAATTTTTTTGATCTTGCTACAAGTATATCTGGTAATACTTAAGGATATGCTAAAAGGATGAAACTATAATTACGATACAGTACTTTCTGCCAGGGTTATTTTTTAAATTAATGCTTTGCATATACAATAGTTAATTTATCTTGAAATTTTACCTTTTCTGGAAAACCAAGACAATGAGCAGTGATTATTGGTGACAGCATGTACAAAATAAAGAATCACAGTAAATGTTCCAGCTGTACTCAGAAGGGCAAGAGGAGAAAGAACTTGACCATTCAGGTATATAAACACAACCACAAATATGCATGTGCTGCAAAATAAGAAAATATTACTGTTCAATTTACAAGTCCAATTTTGAAATAAATTTTCTTATGCTACATGGTGTTAATCTAATCATGGGCATTAAAGTGCTATGCTATGCTGCATACTTACTCAGTGGATACCAAGCTCTCAAACCAAAAAATACACACTTGCTGATATCTCAACATTCAATAAGGATGCCATCACAGGCTGTATAGCAAGCAATGTTTCAGTGTCCTATTACCGAGACATCCCACCACACTGATAAATGTAGAACTCTAGAAAAGCGTACATGGTATCTTGCTAACAAAAGAACGATACTCACAATAAAATGAACAAACTTTATTATTCAATTAGTTCAAAGCACATTCTTAGAACTCTTTGGCAATAAGGAAAAGTAAATTGTATATTTAGGATAAAGTACTGAAAACAGAGAGAAAAAAAAGAGAAAGATTAAGAAAAATATTATCTAAATATTTCCTTTTAAATCACAAAAATGAAATAATTTTTATAATCAGCATGAACACTGTTAACTGAAAAACAGTTCTCCATTGTTTTGTTTGTTTGTTTTTTTTAATTTTACATCAGATAAACAATATCACCATTTCAATATAATCTCATTTTAAATTCTGAATAAATTATAAAACACTCCTTTAATTCCACCAAACATATAGAAATTCCAATATTCACCAATAATGGTGCAAAAGTCAGAGAAGAACTGAGTCATCTTTCAATTCATTTTTCCTACATTCTTCTTCTATCTTTGCATGTTTTCTGCATATATTTTTATTCCCAAAACAGCTTTCAGGTGGGGATACTGTATTTAAAAATACAGTATTCCCACCAAAACAGGTTTATGCAGATCCTTTCTGGATATTAACAGCAAAAAAAGATGTCATATTTTAACAAGTCACAGGAGTATTAGCATTAGTAGAGGCATTTGATGCAAGAAAGCAAGCTTATGCAGCATCAGCCAAAAAAATATATAAATAAATAAATAAAAAATAACCACTTCACCCCTCTGTTCGTTCGAAATACCTGTCCAGCTGAGCCTTAAACTTATTTAGGCTATCAACTTCCACGACAAAGGATGGAAGTCTATTCCACCAACCAACCACCTGCTGGCTAAAGGCAAATTTCCGCACGTCTATCCTACATCTGTCTTTCCTCGATTTGAATTTATGCCCTCTCAGGTGATTATTCTGAGCAAGAGGAAGAATCCCATCAGCACTGAGCATGCTCAAACCATTCAAGACTTTATACACCTCTATCAGATCACCTCGCTGGTGCCTAGTCTTCAGACACTGTAATTTGCAAAACTTAAGCCTTTCTTTGTAAGAGCACCCCTTTGGTCCATTCACTAATCTTGTTGTCCTTCTCTGTACTCGTTCCAGCAGCTCTACATCCTTCTTGAAATGAGGCCTCCAGGCCTGTATACAGTACTCTAGGTGTGGCCTGACCATTGCCTTATACAAGGGAATAATCACCTCTTTATCCCTGCTAGAAAAATTCCTATATATCATCGACAATACACCATAAGCTACTCTTGCAGCCCGTCTTCATTGCTCAGAAAACTTCATATCTGCCTGCACAACCACCCCCAGGTCCCTTTCATTCTCTACCACTGTCAGTGTAGTACCACAGAGTTGATACGTTGCTCTGGGGTTGCTGTTTCCCATATGTAGTACTTTACATTTGTCAATGTTAAACTTCATTTGCCACCTCTCAGCCCATCTGCTCAACCTTTCCAGATCCTGTTGCAGCAGCATAGTGTCAGTAGTGTCCTTGATAACCCTGCCAACCTTCGTATGGTCTGCAAACTTGGACATTAAGCTTGATATACGATCATCAATATCATTTATAAATACAGAAAACAATAATGGACCCAACACTGAACCCTGGAGAACTACACTAATAACATTAGTCCACTAAGAGAAATGTCCATTGATTACCACTCTGTCTTCTCCCATTCAACCATCCCTTTATCCATAGTAGCAAAAAGCCTCCAATGACACACCGCTCCAATTTGTGCAGCAGTCTTCCATGTGCAACAGTATCAAAAGCCTTTCTAAAATCCAAATATATGATATCAAAATTATTCTTTACATCCAGTTCCTTTGTGACTACATCATAGGATCCAATCAAATTGGTCAGGCAAGACTTCCACTTAACAAAACCATGCTGTGTCCGAGCTATAACTGAAGTCTTGTCTAGATGATCCTGCATGCTTCTTTAACCAGTGCCTCCATTAATTTCCCTGGAACAGAAGTTAAACTAGCAGGTCTATAATTACTTGTGTCTCCCTTTGATCCTCCTTTGTGGATTGGGGTCACATTTGCACATCTCCAGTCCATGGATACCTCCCCTGAGTCCAAGAAAGCTCTCATAATTATGGCTAAGGGTTTGCTTACCTCCTTTGCTGCCTCCTTTAATATAACTGGATAGATCCCATCCACCCCAGGTGCCTTTCTTGTATTTATCTTCAACAATTTCTCCTCCACTTTACTCTCAGTTATTACAAGATTCTCTAACTTACTGCCAGAGTTGAATACACCTCTGGCATTCCCCTCGCTGAATAACTCCTCATGTGTGAATGTCGATGCAAAATATTCATTTAGTTTGTTAGCTACCTGAGCAGGATCATCAACAGATGACCCATCGCTATCAAGTGAACCAATCTGATTCATCCCCTTCCTTATAGAGTTTACATAAGTAAAGAACTCTTTGCTGTTTTTCTTTGCATCCCTTGCCAAAGATTTCTCGTAATCTGCCTTCGCCTGCCTAACCTCCTTTGTAACTTGGTTACAGATCAACTTGTATCTATCATAGGCTTCTGTGTCACGTGTTAATTTGTATGTATCCCATGCATTTTTCTTCTCTGCCATATGTCTCATTAGTTCATCTGACATCCATTTAGGCCTAAACCTTGAACAATATTTCTTAGTTGGTATATAAAGCCTAGTAGTTTCCAAGATAAGTTCTTTGAATGCTTCCATTTTGAATTTGCTGTTGGTAACATCATCATTTGGTACCACTGTATAGAATTTAAATACTGTCTCAGTCCATCGTAGTCGCCTTTACGAAAGCAATAACCCATCCCTTTACCCCTAATGGTAGTAACCTCTTTGAGTAAATCCCACTTCAGCACACTGTGATCACTGCCACCTAGTGGTTAATTTATCTGCAGATTCTTAATGCATGAAGAATCACTACTGATAATCAAATCAAGAGTATTACTCCCTATAGTTGCCTCCCGAACATGCTGATGTAGGAAACAATCATCCAATAAATATACAAAAGCCTTGCTAGTGTGTGAGTGACCAGCCCCCAAATTCCAGTCAATATCTGGGAAATTAAAATCCCCCATTATAAGACACTCTGATTTACTGGCCCACTCTATTTCCCTGTACAGTTTCTTATTATACTCATCAGAGTCATTAGGCCTATAGCACACTCCTACTCTCAATTTTGATCTCCCAATGCTTATGCCACACCAAAATGACTCGACACTGCACTGTCCAGTGATGTCGACTGGCCTCACTTCCTTGGATTTTATGTATTTCTTAACTAATAGCATAACCCCTCCTCCCTTCCTATCCTGTCTATCCTTTCTGTAGACATTGTACTCCCCAAATTCCAGTTCTGCATTCCTTATATCTGTGTGACACCACATCTCTTAAACCCCAACAATATCTGCCTTTGATGTTTTGAGCAATACCTCAAATTCATCAAATTTATTCACTAAACTCCTAACATTGGTGTACACACAAGTATACATGCACTTGTTCTTTTTCTTAGCTACCCTAACACAACCCATGTGTTTACTTGTACCCCAATGATTCCCAGCAGTCTCTGAAATATCCTGCATCTTATTTTCCAGGCTGCTGCTCATTTAAATAGAAGCAGTGCAAGAATCACTTTCACCTCTGCCAGTGGCTACTGTTAATCTATTAGTCCTTGTATCCCCCCAATCTAGCAGTTTTCCGACCCACCTAACACTGCCTCGATAGCATCAGCAAACATTCTTGCACCCTTTCTATTTAAGTGTATCCCATCCCTGTAGAAGCAGTCTCTCCTGTTAACAAGTACAGACCAGGCTGAAAAAAATTCTACCCCTTGAGCCTTGCACAATCTTTCCAGGGCCGAATTGATCGACAGGGCTTTCATCATATATTCCCGCCTATCGTGTCTGGGCAGAATTGCAGACACTTTCAAATTCAACCCTAATTCACGGCTTTTTTTCAACAGTGACCTGTACTTGTTAAGTAATACCCCGGTCTCCTACGCTTAATATCATTAGTGCCAACGTGTACAACTATATCACCTTTTGTGTCCTTAAAAGATGATATCCACTCTACAACGTCATCAACCTTTGCCCCTTGCAGACATACCCTGGTCCTGTTCCTGGCAGACATACCCTGGTTCTTTTTTCCTCCATTCTTCTTCTATCTTTGCATGTTTTCAGCATATATTTTTATTCCCAAAACAGCTTTCAGATGGGGATACTGCATTTAAAAATACAGTATTCCCACCAAAACAGGTTTATGCAGATCCTTTCTGGATATTAACAGCAAAAAAAGATATCATATTTTAACAAGTCACAGGTGTATTAACTAAAGTAACTGTTGTATTTATCTACCTCAAATTTTATTTAATCCTTCCTCATCTGTTGTTCCTTTGTTGCTGCTATTATGATGGAAGGCATTACTTTTATCTTTCTATAGCAAGGTTCTAAACTGTTTAACTACTTATTTAAATACTAGGTAGGATCAAAAAGATTGAGGACTGAATTTTCTGAAGAAATATAATACTGTATTAACAGATAATCTTTTCAAAATAATGACTTGGCCATTCACACATTTTTTCATTATATAATTGCGAAAAAACTTCCAAGTCCAAAGATTGGCTGGGTATTTGTGTTAATAATATTAGCAGTATTAGCATTTTGCTATACAGGCTTTTGCTACACTGGCTTTTGCTACACAGGCCAAAAAATTAAAATTAAATTAAATTAAATTAAAATAATAAAATAAAATATCAAAATAAAAACAATTTAAAAATATTTACAATAAAATAAAAACACATAAAAAAGCATAAGAATAAACAATAAGAACACAAGAATAAATTAACAACAAATAAATCAAAAATAATTAAAATATAAATGAAGATATAAAAAAATTAAAGAAATTATATAAAAATTGGATAAGAAAATAGTAGCTACCTATTCAGCTGACCTTTAAATTTCTTCAAACTACCTCAACTACCAGAGAGGCAATTTGTTCCAGTAATCAACAATTTGAAAGCTAAACAAAAACTTCCTACAATCTGGTCCTTTTTTTTTTGTTTTTATATTAAAATCCCAAACACAAAAGGTAGCAAAACCTAAAGGTACCCACAAGGATAGCCACTCCCCCATGTACAGAGCCATCCGCAATTCTATCCTTACGCAAAATTGTGGTGTTATGCATCGTGGGATCGTCATTTGCCTTTAGATATGTCTCCTGCAAGCAAAAGCAAACTGGCTCGTGCTTTTGCAGGAGAGCCTTGATGTCATCAATATTTCGCCGGAATCCACGACAATTCCATTGTAGGAATTTAGCCATTATTTTGGCTTGGTGGGTCCATCTGGCGGCTTCCGAGGTGCTGAGGGCTTACTTTTATCGGTCTTGGATTTGTCTTTTTTGGGGAAGAATGGACGCTGTCCAGTGTCCATTTCCTCCTCCGCAAAGAGTTCCAAGACTGATTCTTCGGGTACCTCCTTCTGCTCGACATCCATCTTTTCTTGGGAACTAGGGGGGACTTCCCCTTTCTTATTCTTTTCTTTCGTAATTACCTTTGTTAATTGTGGAGCATTAGGAGGTACCGATATAGGAGTGGCAGCTGATTGGTCCTTCTGTGTAGGTTTTTGCGAACTTAAGAGATACCGCGCGATGGGAGTGAAAGACTCCTTTGGAGGAATGGTCATGTCCGTCTGAGTTCCGACGGAACATCTCCCTGCTACCTTCTGGGCGTAGGTAGGTCTGTTGATATTCTGGGGTTTGACCGATTTCCTTGCCTCCTGGTATGATATATTTAGCTCTGCCTTAAGCCGTTGAATTTCTTTTTCTTCTTTCCACCTCTGGCATGCTCGTGAGTAGGCTGGATGTTCGCCCTCACAGTTAATACAGGTGGGTTTTGCGGCTGAACATGCTGTTGTTTCGTGGTCCTTTGCACCGCATCGTGCGCATGCAAGGACTCCACGGCAGGCCATTTGAGAGTGTCCATACTTCTGGCATTTAAAACACCGTAAAGGGTTCGGAACGTATGGACGCACTGAACAATTGATGTATCCAGCTTTGATCTCGTCAGGAGGTTTAGGAGAGTTAAAAGTCAGGATAACGCTCCTGGTTTTAACTATTTTTCCATCCCATCGCGCAGTGATTCTCTTGACGGCAATGACTCCCTGTGGTTTTAATTCAGAGCAGATTTCCTCTTCGGTGACGTCGAGAAGGTCCCACTCCGAAATGACACCTCTCGATGAATTGAGTGTTCTGTGTGGTGTCACCGTTATAGGGATTCCTCCGATTGATGTTACTCGGAGTAGATGTTCGGATTGCCTGTCATTTTTAGTTTCAATTAAGAGGTCTCCAGAGCGGAGCCTCTTAACTGATTTGGGTGAACCTACTAACCCATCTAACCCTTTTTGGATAAAAAAGGGCGACATTTTACCAATCGGTTTTTCAGTGGTAGAATGCATGATTAGAAATCTTGGGACAGGCCCTGATGATGATGTTTCAGTTCGCTGCCTCTTTGTTGCAATAATACTATCTGCCTCTCCGTCTATGTTTTCAGATAGGGACCGGGTTGGGGCCCCTGAAGAAGTAAGTGTATCAGGATTCATGAAGGTTATTTAGTTGTTCAGTGCCCGGGCTCCCCACCCACCACGGAGCCCAAAGGGACGTCCACTACCCGGCATGCAATAAATGCGCTCGGGAGTGGGATGCCAGGGCTACCCAGACACTATATCCGCACCGCCGCCAGCCTGAATCCTGTCCCTCGGACCATGAGGGTAGGGGCGTGGCATTGATACGGTTGACCCTCGCAGGCGAGCCTACTAGCCGATTAATCCTAGCCGGGCCTTCCAGGACCACCCATCTTGTCGAAGCAGGGGCCAAAGTGGTGTATTGAAGCTGGGCCCCTCAACCACCAGGATCCCCCTTTCCGAATTTCCACGGGTCGCAGCGCACGGCAAACACGCCAGATTCCATTGATGTAAGCCTGGAACCTGGGCTGTGGGCGTTGGATCCCAGTGATGCTAGTCTGGAAGTCCAGCAGCGTCACTGGGAGGTCCCCTCACCACGTACAGGTGCCCACGTTGAGGGGACTGCTCAAAGAATATCATATCTGATACCTTTCTCCCTCTACTGCTTTTAATTCAACTGCACCATGTGTATAGAGTTGGAGTGCTCCCCAAGTGCAACATCTTGCATTTTGCTGAAGGACTGAATCAAATGCCTTGCTAAAATCCAAAAATTACATGTCATCATTACCTCCCAGATTTTCCCTACCACTGAAGTCAAGCTAACCAGTCTGTAGTTAACAGACTTCAATCTTAGAATTGCCTTTATGTATTGGCAATATGTTGGCACTTCTCCAACCCAATGGAATTTTTACGAGTTCAATGATGCCCTCATAATTACCCTCAATGGTTCAATGCAGTCTCCAGCCACCTCCCTCAAAATTACTGGGCATATGCCATCAACTCTAGACTTTTAGACTTTTCTAATAAACAGTAATTATCCGTAATTTCGAAACTGCTTTTTATATCTCAGCCTCACTCACACAGCCTCTCCTCAGCATGAAGTATCTTTCATCAGTAAAAACTGATGCAAAGTACCTATTCAATTCATTGGCAACATCAGCTGATTTACCTAAGACTTTCCCACACCCACTACACAACAGTCCAATCTGATTTTTTTTTCTCTTTCTTTAGATTCATATACATGATAAATTTGTTGTTGCCATTCTTTGCTCCCTTCGCTTTCTCACACTCAACTTGGCAGCCCTAACAGTTTCTGTGGTACTATTACAGATAAACTTGTAACCATTGTAGGATGGCTACAAGTTCATTATTTTCAATGCTCCCTAACTTTCTCATGCCATCGTTTTCTGATCTATCAGACCGGCCAGCTCCATATTCATCCATCTCAGCATCCTCCTCATGCTATTTTTGATTAATGTATATGTGTTCATGGCTTCTCTGAGTACTGCTTTAAAGGTATTACTTAATTCTAATGTATTCACTCACCCTCTGCAATCTGCCAAATTGATAGATATCACATAGTCTTAAACTGTCACAGTCTCCTTTTCTGAAATTAAAACACGTGCCTTTACCTTTAACTACTGCAACACTAACAACTGTGTAATCACTACTTGCCAATGGTTCCTCTACTGTAAGCCCCATTATATCATCTGATTCATGAGTAATGATCAGGTCTAGAATAATCTTATCAATAATATTTTCTCTAACATGCAGGTACAAATAATCTAGTTTATTTAAAAATTTGGTTCCCATTTCCTCCCCCACGCACTTATTCCAATAAATTAGGGGCAAACTTAAATCACACATAATGTGTGATTTAACTTAAATCACACTCAACACTTGCTCGCCATTCCATCTTCATGTAGAAACTCATGTCTCACTCTTTACAATCTTCAGGTCTGTAGGTTACTCCCACTCTAATTATACCTTTGTTTTCAACTAACTCACACCACAGAGATTCTGTGCTGGCAGACATAACTTCTGATTCAGCAAAAGCTCTTTTTGTGTTCAGGATGCTCTTGATAAGAAGCATGACCTCACCACATCCTCTATCTTCCCCATCC
This sequence comes from Mastigoproctus giganteus, assembly GCF_048544385.1. NCBI lineage: Eukaryota > Metazoa > Arthropoda > Arachnida > Uropygi > Thelyphonidae > Mastigoproctus > Mastigoproctus giganteus. The sequence goes on along the minus strand of NC_143576.1, from coordinate 124,506,512 downwards.
TCCTAAATACATTGTACATACCATAGCGAAACTTATCATCCCTGATTTCTGGGTGGCACAATGTTTCCGTTACACCTATTATGTTAGCATTAGTTGATCTAAGTTAGCATCAGTTGTTTTAACCAGGATTCAAATTCACTCGTTTTATTGACAACACTCCTACCATTACTGTAGATACAGTAAAGATTAAGTATTCTTCTATAGTTTGCTACCCTGACATACTACCTCTTAAAGTTATTTAAGCTTATTTCTCTAGCTCTCCATTTTTGTCCCATTATAGCCTATACAGCTGATGTGCCAATAAACTCCAAACCCTATACACCTGTTCATCCAAAATGTTGCTACCCTCAGAACACATCTTGCCAATGTTGGTTGTTTAGGCAACAAACAAGAACTCTTAAGACATGTGCAAGCATTGCTTTAACCCATATCATCACATAAACAAATGTCTATATTACCTTTGACACCTTGCCAATTAGCAGTTCCCTAAACTCTTAAGGAATTCTCAACGATACTGACAAAAACCCTTGCATCATCATCATCATCATCATCAGCCATTTTCAATCCACTGCAGGATGAAGGCCTCTCCAGCAACTTTCCAGTTCCTTCTGTTTTGAGCACTGGCCATCCATTTACTACTCAAAAACTCATGAATTTCATCTATCCATCTCCGCCTTTGTCTTCCAGGTTTTCTTCTAGCTCCTCTTGGATACCATTCTGTTATTTTCTTAGTCCATCTGTCATCATGTCTTCGAGCTATGTGTCCTGTCCAAGACCATTTTAGTTCTTTAGTTTTGATAAGAATGTCCTTTACTTGAGTTTGCTGCCTAATCCTTGTGTTTCTCTTCTTATCTAACAGTCTGATTCCCAATATAATTCGTTCCATTCTTTGCTGTGTAGTTCTCAGCTTCTCTTCCATTCTTTTGGTGAGTGCCCAAGTTTCACTTCCATAAGTCATGGTGGGGAGTATACATTGGTTCATTATTTTACGTTTCAGACAAACTGGGATATTGCTCTTCAGTATGTGACTATATTTCCTGAATGCTATCCATCCAAAATTTATTCTTCTCTTGACTTCCAGCCATTTATCATTATTACAGCTAATAACTTGTCCCAGATAAGTATATGACTCCACCTTTTCAATTACTGCCCCTTCAATCATTATTTCCCTTTCCGTGGCATACTTGTTCATCATTACTTTTGTTTTAGCCATATTCATCTTTAGTCCAAAATCCTTACTAACTGTGCATAACTGATTAAGATTTTCCTCTAATTCTTTGGGATCGTGGCTTATGACCACAATGTCATCTGCAAATCGTAAATGGTTTAGGTACTCTCCGTTCACATTGACTCCTTTCTGCGACCAGTCTAATCTTCTGAAAGCTTCCTCAAGGGCAGCAGTAAACAGCTTCGGAGATATTGTGTCTCCTTGTCGAACTCCTTTCTCGATTTTAAATTTGCTACTGTCTTTGTCTAGTCTAATAAAGGATGTAGCACTCTCATATATTTTCTTCAAAATCATAATATATGGAGTATCTATGCCTTGTCTTTCCAGTGCCCGAAACATTGCCTTATGCTGTATGGAGTCAAATGCCTTTTCATAATCCACAAATGCCAGGCATAATGGTGTTTTATATTCATTTGCTTTCTCCATTAGCTGTGATATTACGTGAAGGTGATCCATAGTTGAGAATCCTGTCCTAAAGCCAGCTTGCTCTTTCGGTTGATTCTCATCAAGTATTCTTTCTAATCTGTTAGTAATGACCCTTGTGAACAACTTGTAGATATGGGATAACAAGCTAATTTGTCTATAATTTCCAATTTCTGATTTATCTCCTTTCTTATGCAGCAAAACTATGATTGCATTATTCCACTGCTTAGGCATCACACCTTTTCTAATGCACTTTGTGAAGAGCCTTGCCATTTTTTGTGTTATGTCTCTTCCTCCCAATTTTAACAACTCTACAGTAACTTCATCTTCCCCCAGGGCTTTCCGATTCTTCATTTTCTTCAATGCATGTTCTACCTCATCAGGAAGAATATCGGGTATGTCGTATGTGTTGCTACTTTGCAATCCATCTTCCCCACTGCTGGTATCATTCCCTCGCTCCTTGTATAATTCTCTATAGTAGTCTTCTGCTATTTGAATTATGCCTTCTCTGCTGTTTATAAGTACACCATCGCTATTCTTCAGTTTCAGTATCATTTGTCTTTCTGTATTACTGCTCATGGCTGCTGATTTAAATCCTTTGTTTTCCCTTAATGCTTGTTCTACTTTTCTTGTGTTAAATCTTCTTATGTCCTCTCTGAGTCTCTTTCTAATGGCTTTGCATAACTCAGTATACTCAATTTTCTCCCTGTCAGTGTTTTTCTTGCTCTTCATTTGTCGTCTTTGGTTCATCATGACAAGTGTTTCTTGACTAATTTTTTCTTCTTTGGATTTCTGTTTCCCTATAGGTTTCTTGGGCTTTATCACTTTCAGAAAGTTGTAATATTCCTCGTCGATATCTTGGTCCTGAGCAGTCTGCAGAAGCTCAAACTTGTTCTTAAGTTCCAGTACATACTGCTTTTTCTCCTCCTCTGTTATTTCAAAGACCTTTGTATTATTTACTCGAGTCAGTTTTTTCCTTTCCTTTCCTACATCTATATCAAGTGTACATCTTACCATTCTGTGATCACTTCCAACATTTACCTTATTCAGGACGGTAACATCATTCACAATATATCTTCTGTTAGTGAGGATGAAGTCGATTTCATTAGTTGTTAATCCATTTGGACTCTTCCCTGTCCACTTTCTGTTCACCCTTTTCTTGAAAAAAGTGTTCATTACTGACATTCCTTGAGATTCTGCAAATTCCACAAGTCTTTCACCTCTTATTTCTTTCACCAATTCCAAAATTTCCTATAGTTCCTCTTTCTGCGCTGTTTTGCCTTTTTCCAACCTTAGCATTGAAGTCCCCCATAATAATAGTGTAGTGGGTTTTCTGCTCATCTAGAAGACTCTCAATTTCAGTGTACATTTCTTCAACCTCTTCATCATCATGGCTCGATGTTGGTGCATAAATCATTATAATCTTTAGCTTGTACCTCTTAGAAATCTTGAGTATTAGTCTTGACACCCTTGGTGATGTACTTTTGAATTCCAAAATGTTGTTTTTAAAATCTTTATGGACCAGAAACCCAACTCCACCTTCACTCCTTTCACTGTTTCCATTGGTGTACAGCAGATTTCCACTTGATAAACTTATAAGTGATTCATTTCTTCTTCTTGTTTCAGCCAAACCGATGATATTCCAATTCACATTTTCTAATTCCTTTTCCAGCTCTAATATCCTGTCTTCACCGATGAGTGATCGTACGTTATAACAGGCCAAGTTCAATTTCCGTGCATGGCAGCCTGGTCGTACCCAGAGATTCTTAGCACCCTCTGCTTCCACTCTGATCCTCTTGCTGCCGTAAGAGGAAAAAACCCTTGCATAACCTTTGTTAAAATAATAACAATTGGGTATCCAGTTTTCTCTTTGACCACTCACTGCAGGTGATGGTAGATGGCTCTCTGTCTTCTAACTGCTCCACTAATGCTGTTGTTCCCCAAGGTTCAGTTCTTTCTCCCACTCTCTTCCTCTTGCTTATTAACGACCTTCTTCCACTGACCCTAAATCCTATCCATAGTTTTGCTGATGACAGTACGCTGCATTCCACCTTCCAATTTGCAAAACCTTGCCCTGCTCAAACAGTTTCAACTTCTCGAATATCCACTACCAATTCCTTAAATACTGATCTCCAGGTAATTCTCCATTGGGGCAAAGATAATTTAGCTGATTTCAATCCTTCTAAAACTCAGTCCTGACTAGGGCTTGCATAAAACCGAGAAATTTGAAAACCGAGTTTAACCGAAGTTTACTCTTAAAACCGGTTTTAAAACCGATTTTCTCAGACTTAGGGAAAATAAGTAAAAGCTATAACACAGGTATATATTTTATCTTGGGTAGATTGTACAAATCGTAATCAAATCTTTTAAACAAAATCTATCACCTCTTATAGTAAAAAAAATAAAAAAATTAAACTGCTCCAAAAAAAGAAACCGGCTTGAGATTATACAAAATTACAAATTGTAGTCAAATCCTTTGAATAAAAACTATCTTCTCGTATAGTAAACAAAAAAATAATAAGCCCTATAATAATAATAAATAAATAAATAAATAAAAATAATGTGAAAAAAACAGCTTAAAGTATTTGTAAAATACTTTACAAATAGTAAAGTATTTAAAAATAAATACTTTACTATTTATTGCTCAGCTTTTTTCTGAAAATGATCCTTAAAAAAAAACACAGTATATTAAGCATTTTCCTGATAGACTTGACCTTATTTTTGTGTTAAAGAGACCAGTGATCGAAAACGCTCTCTCAGATTGGACACTTGTTGGTTTAATGGTCAGCAGTGCTCTATAAACTTTCTCCAGCTTTTCACTTCTACTGCTAGTTGCCTCCAAAATTTTAAATTCTTTGCTGATTTCCAATTCACTCGGATATTTTGAAAGCTCTTCAGTTAATCTCTTTATTACACTATCATACTCTCGCATGAGTGTATCTCCAACATCGGAACTAGACGAGTCTTTGTTTTCTTCTAAAAGAACAGTTCGTTTATTTTCAGTTTCTTCATTCAACGCTAAGACTCCTTCGGAATGTTTTGCAAATAATCTTTGCTAAATCTCTTCAGCGTGCTTTTTCCAAACTTGCTTACTTGGAAAATCAAAAGTTCTGGAACCTGAATCTTCTTTCCTAAACTTTTTGGGGTTGTGTAGATAGCTCAGCAAAGCCACAGTTGGGCAATTTCATCTTGCATTGTAACGCTGCAAAAGGCTTTGGTGAAACTTTAAAGCCAATGGGTTTTCTGCTGTATCAAGCTTAGCAAGCAAAAATTCTATTGAAGATTCTGCTTTAAGTAAGTCTGTATCTTCTGAGGTTATAGCCTTCAGAATCATTTCAACTGGTCGCAAAGTTTCAGCAATGCAATTCAAGTGTTTTCCAGTCATCGCCAGACACGGCTTCAGTTGACAGTACTGCACATAGAGCATTTGGAATGCAATTTTTCAATTTCAAAAATCTCTCAATCATATAGAATGTGCTATCCCATCTAGTCTTGCAATCTAATATAAGTTTATATTCTTTCTTATTAAATTTTGCTTTAACAAAATTTTGTAATATGTCATTTTTGGTAGGCGATTTTCGAAAAAGCTTGCAAATTTTTCTGACTTTGTTAATTAATAGTTTGTGCAATATTGGCCATTGGATTGAAGAAATAAATGAGCTCATCGGTACAGTCGGTTTGATAAAGCATACCTTGCTGTCTTTCTTCAACTTCTTCATCATCACTACTTTCTTCATTATTTTCATTTTCTTCATTGTCTTTGGGAGACTCAGAGACTGTGGCACCATAATCTTTATGAAAAAGCAATAATTGATTGCTTTTTCATAAAGTACATCTATAACTGACAGATGTATACAATGAGCTATAGATTGTTGATTATTAGGCGTAATTTACTTGCCAAACTTAATCATCATTGCTGCTCCATCGCTGGTGCAGGCAACAATATCCTCATCCAAGTTCTAACCAAATTCCTTCAAGTGTCCATTCACAATTTTCTCAGTTCTTCTGCTATCAAGTGAACCATTAATCTCAATAAGACCTAAGGACCAATGATTGTCTTTTGAATGCACATTTATATTCATATACCTTTTATTTTGTATAGACGTATATTCGTCTAGAGTCAATGAATACCGTGCACCCAAAACCAATGAATTTTTGAAATGCTGAATGAGTTCTTCTTTCTTAATTTTATAATAATTCAGAACCATATTTTTAATTCCATTCACTGAGGCTGGTGGTAATTTATCGTATTTATTTCTTTGAAGGTGAAGGCTTGATTGTATAAACTCACTCTTGGCAATTGAATTAAAAGAAAATCCATCTAAAGCAGCTAATTTTGAAATCAGTTCTTCCATATATTTTTTAACGATAAAGTTTTCTAATGTTCTTACCATTTTTACGGGAGGTTCACTGTTATCTTGTTTAATGTTAATCTGATGCATTTTCTTTAAATGCAACATCAAAGATGATGTAGATGCTCCAGACGACTTCATTATCTTCTGACATTTCGAACATTGTGCTTCATCTTTGCTTTTCGAGCAAAATAATTCCATACATTTGATTTCATCTTAGACATATTAAGAGTAATAAATATTAATTAGTAGGAATTTATATCACCGACAATTTTAAATAAAAATATTGAAGATAACAAAGGCACAATACTATGCGTCATTCCCGCAAGCACTGAATGAAGAGTCTAAACGAGGCAAGTTTCAAAATTTGCACGAAAGAAATTTTTTATTTATTTACTCGCAATTTTTTTTTCCCCAATTAAATCTATTGTATTTTCAAAATTACATAAAAGCTAAATTTGGTGAAGCTGCTTTTTGGAGAACATTTGATCGCAAATTTAATTGGAATAAAGAAGCAAAAAACTTTCTACGATCGAAATTTGATGCAATATTCAGCGAATCTGTTTCTAGCAGGTAACCATCAATAAGGCGCGTTCCATAACTTGCCTGGCGAACAAGATAGAGGGAACGGAGAAATGTTGAGCATTTTCTTTTAAGCTATCGCTCTGACTCACTCAGTCGTAAATGAGTACCCCTGCATCGTGCCATGATACAGGTGAGAAGATAAAAGGTACCCCTCCTAGATTTAGGCCACTTGCCCATGAGATTCGTACTTAAACATAAAATAAAATAAAATAAAAAACATGTTTAAAACATAAAGCAGTTGAACGATCCAGACAAACGAACAAACAAAAGAAAATGTGCGTAACAAAAAACTATATTCGAGTGCTAACTAAAAAAATATTCGAATCCGGTTTTAAAAGCTCGGTTTCAGTTTTAACAACTCAATATGAAAACCGGGTTTAACCGGTTTATAAAACCGGTTTGCAAGCCCTAGTCCTGACATATCTTACAAAAAAGATTCTTCTGTTCCTATGCTTATCTTCGCTGACACTCCGATTTCTAGGCAAGATCATATATCTCTATTGGGGATTACCTGATTTCTAATCTCTCTTGACATAAGCACATTACAAATCTAAAAAACTGGGTTTTCTCTTTCGCTCTTGGCATTACTTTTCTTCCAAACAGTTGTTCACTCTTTACAAATTGCAAATCTGCCCTACCATGGAATATTGTTCCCACATCTGGGGCAGTGCCCCCAAAACTTCTCTCAGGCTTCTAGATTCCATTCAAAAGAGGGCAGTTAGGTTAATTAATTATTCAACTCTAACAAAGTCTCTCCACTCTCTGTCTCATAGACATTCTGTTTCTGCTGCATGCCTTCTCTATAGATACTTCCATGGGTGCTGTTCTTCTGAATTGGCTCCTATAATTCCCACTCTGTCTCTTTCAAAACAATCCGAACACATACCGCCACTAGTCAACGTCCTTTTACTGTCTAACTTTAAACTCACAGAGCCAACTTTTCTTCTTGCTCATTTATTCCTCCAACTTCCGTTTTTCTGGAACAAACTTCCTTCATACGTATTTCCCGAAAATTACAATCTACAGATGTTCAAGTGTAATGTCAACAAATATCTTCTTTCATCTTCTCAACCTTCAACCCATGCATGCATGATACAAAGTACTATAGGTTCTAATACCTTTCATGTTTGGGGTTTTCGTAAAAAAAAAAAAAAAAAAATCATCCATTTATTCAGTGAATCAAATTCTTCTAGTAATGCACCAAGTTTTAATTTGAGATTGGTACACTCCTTACAACAGGTGCAAAAAAAAAAAAAAAAAAAAAAAAAACACAAACCCATCGGTTGAGCTTGGTTTGTCTATTATACTGACCTCAAAATACATTCTATGGGCTAGATAAGGAACAAACTCATGACTCACCAAAAATGCATGCAGCCATTTCCATCTGATTCATGATAACTTCAGACGAAGTATTGAAAGTGGATCTTGTAACAACTATTACTTAGGTAAGATTTCAGATTTAGAAATATTGCAAAATTTAAATTTATAAAATACTACAAATTTAAATTTATTATTAGTCATATGGTGCAAGGAAGCCTGAGGCTTATGCTGCACCTGCTAAAAAAAAAAAAAAAATTCCCATGGTACCCTGAGAGAGAGAAAGGAAATCACCAAGAAAGAAAAGAATGATGATATCCAGCTCAGGACCCTGGGTTTGCCAAGCCCATACTCACCAGATGTGAGCCCCTTGGGTTAATTTAACAAAGTATTACAAAAATTAAACTGTTACCGAAACTTCATCCACTAGCAAAGTATAAATTAAGCTACTGAAGTTACTGAAAAAAATGTTACTTAGCAGAAATAGCTCTTAGAAAAGTTAGGAAATAAATTTTCATAGTGTTGCAGAAATCAATTTCACATAAATTACTGAAATAAAATTTGAAAACTTTAAATTTTAAAATTACAGGAACAGGATAGTCATCACTGCACTATTGTCCTTCCTGTTCCCAACAGCAACCCAGTTGTAACCTCTCACACTATTTCACCACCTAATTATCCATTGAGAACCCTCAAATTGAATGTGTGTACTTTATCATTTCTTGGTGAAAGAAGGATGCTGTTTCTCAACATTTCTTCAGTTATGGCATCACCATTAGCATTAGTAGAGGCATTTGATGCAAGAAAGCAAGCTTATGCAGCATCAGCCAAAAAAAAAAAAAAAAAACCCACTTCCACTTCACCCCTCTGTTCGTTCAAAATACCTGTCCAGCTGAGCCTTAAACTTATTTAGGCTATCAACCTCCACCACAAGGGATGGATGTCTGTTCCACCAACCAACCACCCGCTGGCTAAAGGCAAATTTCCGCACATCTATCCTACATCTGTCTTTCCTCAATTTGAATTTATGCCCTCTCAGGTGATTTTTCTGAGCTAGAGGAAGAATCCCATCAGCATTGAGCATGCTTAAACCATTCAAGGCTTTATACACCTCTATCAGATCACCTCGCTGGTGCCTAGTCTCCAGACACTGTAATTTGCAAAACTTAAGCCTTTCTTCGTAAGAGCACCCCTTTGTTCCATTCACTAATCTTGTTGCCCTTCTCTGTACTCGTTCCAGCAGCTCTACATCCTTCTTGAAATGAGGCCTCCAGACCTGTATACAGTACTCTAGGTGTGGCCTGACCATTGCCTTATACAAGGGAATAATCACCTCCTTATCCCTGCTAGAAAAATTCCTATATATCATTGACAATACACCATGAGCTACTCTTGCAGCCCGTCTGCACTGCTCAGAGAACTTCATATCTGCCTGCACAACCACCCCCAGGTCCCTTTCATTCTCTACCACTGTCAGTGTAGTACCACAGAGTTGATACGTTGCTCTGGGGTTGCTGTTTCCCATGTGTAGTACTTTACATTTGTCAATGTTAAACTTCATTTGCCACCTCTCAGCCCATCTGCTCAACCTTTCCAGATCCTGTTGCAGCAGCATAGTGTCAGTAGTGTCCTTGACAACCCTGCCAACCTTTGTATCGTCTGCAAACTTGGACATTAAGCCCGATATACCATCATCAATATCATTTATAAATACAGAAAACAATAATGGACCCAACACTGAGCCCTGAGGGACTCCACTAATAACATCAGTCCACGATGAGCAGTGTCCATTGATTACCACTCTCTGTCTTCTCTCCCTCAACCACCCCTTTATCCATAGCAGCAATTTGCCTCCAATGTCACACTGCTCCAATTTGTGTAGCAGTCTTCCATGTGCAACAGTATCAAAAGCCTTTCTAAGATCCAAGTATATAATATCAAAGTTATTCCCTGCATCCAGTTCTTTTGTGACTGCATCATAGTATCCAATCAAGTTGGTCAGGTAAGACTTCCCCTTAACAAAACCATGCTGTGTCTGAGCTATAACTGAAGTCTTGTCTAAATGATCCTGCAGTGCTTCTTTAACCAGTGCCTCCATTAATTTTCCTGGAACAGAAGTTAAGCTCACAGGTCTATAATTACTTTTGTCAGCCTTTGATCCTCCTTTGTGAATTGGGGTCACATTTGCACATTTCCAGTCTATGGGTACCTCCCCTGAGTCCAAGGAAGCTCTCATAATTATGGCTAAGGGTTTGCTTACTTCCTTTGCTGCCTCCTTTAATATAACTGGATAGATCCCATCCACCCCGGGTGCCTTTCTTGTGTTTATCTTCAACAGTTTCTCCTCCACTTTACTCCCAGTTATTTCAAGATTCTGTAGCTTACTGCTAGAGTTGAATACACCTCTGGCATTCCCCTCGCTGAATAACTCCTCATGTGTGAATGTCGATGCAAAATATTCATTTAGTTTGTTAGCTACCTGAGCAGGATCATCAACAGTTGACCCATCAATATCAAGTGGACCAATCTGATTCATCCCCTTCCTTCTAGAGTTTACATAAGTAAAGAACTCTTTGCTGTTTTTCTTTGCATCCCTTGCCAAGGATTTCTCGTAATCTGCCTTCGCCTGCCTAACCTCCTTTGTAACTTGGTTGCATATCAACTTGTATCTATCATAGGCTTCTGTGTCATGTGTTAATTTGTATGTCCCCCTCGCTGAGGAGGACTTGGTCAATGATACCATAGGTATCACTGACCAAGTCTTCCTCTCCTTACATCATTGGAGAGATAATAAATTGTTCTATGTCACCATTACCCCTTGTGAATCACTAGCTAAATGCTTCTGCACCGACTCTCATGTTATGTTTAAGAATGAATACTCAAACAATGGTCATGGTGGAGAATTAATCGAAGTTCGCGACTATTTGGCTTCACCCCACTTTCTTACCAACTGATAGCACTTGATGAGAATTGATAGCAGTTGTAAGCAACCAATAAGCTTCTTGAGTTATAATTTGCTTACATCACCAAAACCATACATGTGTTGGTTAGTTATATGAGGAAGAATTACACAAATTATTAAAGGGGTTGAACAAATTACTTGGGCAGTGTTTTTTTTTTTTTGCTGCTGATGCTACTCCTTGCATCATTTGCCACTACTGATACTAATAGTCATAATGTTATCCTGTTTCTTTACACAAAGAACATAATATAACATGAACTGGCACACTATCGTCTCTGTTGTCAATGCGCCAATAAACAACAAAACAAAACAAAAACCCTGTTTCTTTGTTTCTTGTTAGTTAAGATTGAATAGTAAACAATCGATTTATTACCATTTGCATCACTCACTCTGACCTTTGGAAACATAGTCCTATTTCACTTATCCTCATCGTATAAAATATTCTCCATTTTTCTGAAAATAGAGCTAACGAGAATAACTACTTTCTGCAGGACCAGCTGTTGTTGTTGTTGTTGTTTATGGGGTTTTAAGTGCAATGGCTACTTAGGCCATATTGCACTTAGAAAAGTGGTTCATACTGCCTGTTTGGTTCATGTAGAAGCAATTAGAAACGGCTATACAATCCTATTTGTTTTAGGAAGGAGAAGAATTCTGCGATGTTTGATTTTTCGCCTATGATATGGCTAAGTGACAATGGTACCTTTAAGCTTGCTAGAGAACTGAATGACACTAGTCGAGCGTTATGATACAGAGTACATTCTAGAAGTACGTGTTTCACTGTAAGTGGTGTATGACAATGATTACACTGAGGAGGGTCATTCCCTGAGAGGAGGAACAAATGAGTATGACCGATTCTGGCTCTGGTTAGGATTACTTCTTCTTGTCTGTTAGTAATGAGGCTAGAAGCCCATAATTTTGGTACAGGTTTAATTTGAAAAAGTTTATTATGAATTTGTGCTTGCCATTGTAGAGTCCATCGACCTTTACATATACTTCGGATCTTCATTTTATAATCTGTAAACGGTACTAAGAAATTTGCTGGGGCTGCTCTAGATGGATGTTTGGCAGCATCATCCGCAATTTCATTTCCTGGTATTCCAGTATGACCAGGTATCCAGCAGAAAATAACCTTTTGTTGGCGCTCTCTCAGACGTATCAACTCTGTTCTAATGAGCTTTAATAGAGGGTGAGTAGACGGGGAGTTGTTTTGCAAGGCTAATAAGGAACTCTGCGAGTCTGTGTAAATTAAGCTCTTTTGAATTGACATATGGAAAATACTTTCTATAGCAAGCTTTATGGCATATAATTCAGTTGTGTAACTACTGCACTCTGTTGGGAGAGATAGAGAAATGGTAGTATCAGGGAGTACTACTGCTGCGCCTGATCCACTCTCAGACTTCGATCCATCTGTATAAATTTTAGCGAAGTCAGGATAACATTGAGTATGCGCTATGTGTAGCTGTTGGATGTTAATATCTGATAGAGAGTGTTTACCCCACTGGTAGAAATAATTGTCACAAGATGGTGTGATGACAGACCATGGAGGATCAGGATCTATAGGATCTCGTAAAATTGTATTGAAGTGTATATCCCAATCTTCTGCTAGCTGTTTTAGCCTAATACCAGCAGGCCGAACTGTCTGTGGTTTGTTTCTGTAGAAAGTCATAAACTGTGGATTGTAGAGTATTGGCCAATTAGGATGAGTCATCTGGCTTTGGATCTTGGTTGCATAATTCAGCAGCAGCATCTTTCTCTTGATATTTAGGGGAGGTTCATGAGCTTCAACATACAAACTTTGCACTGGAGATGTTCTGAACGCACCTAGTGCTGTTCTGAGAGCTGAATGTTGAATAGGATTGAGGCGAGATAGAGCGCTCTCCCTAGCAGAATCGAAGACAGGGGCACCGTAGTCCAGTCAAGATCTGATTATGGATCTATATAAATGTAGCAGGCTTTGGCGATCTGCTCCCCATGTTGTGGCCGATAAGACTGTGAGAATGTTCAGTTTTTTTTGACAAGTACTCCGGAGATGTTCAATGTGCTTTTGGAAATTTAACTTATTGTCAAAGAACAATCCTAGTAGACGAGTACAGTTAGCTATGGGAAGAGGATGGTTATTCAATTGCAGCTCAGGTTCAGGATGCATATTGCGTCTGGGACAGAAGTGTATGGCAGTAGATTTCTGGCTGGATAGTCTATAACCATTTTGTGTCATCCATGTCAGGATGCGATTCATTGATATTTGAAGTTGACGTTCAATGTAATGCATGTTTTGGGAATGACAGGAAATCGAGAGATCATCTGCGAAAAGGTATGAATCCACTGTTTTCGGAATGAGTTCAATTATATGATTTATTCTCATTGCAAACAAGGTAGTGCTGAGAACAGATCCTTGTGGAATTCCTTCTTCTTGGATAAAGATTTTAGAGAGGGTTCCTCGATAACGAACTTGAAAGGATCTCCGTTGAAGAAAATTTTGGATAAAATATGGTAAATTACCTCTCAGGCCAAGAGAATGTAGATCCTTTAAGATTCCAAAACGCCACGTAGTGTCAAAGGCTTTCTCAACGTCAAGACAGACCATGACGAGATGTTCCTTTTTGATGAAAGCATTTCTGATATTTGTCTCAGCTTTGATCATAAGATCCAATGCAGATCGGTTTTTCCGGAATCCAAATTGTTCATTATTTATCAAGTTTTGAGACTCGAGGAACCAGGTGAGACGGCCATGTATCATTTTCTCAAGAGTTTTGCTGAGACAGCTGGTGAGGGATATCGTTAAGAAAAAGGGGGATATGTTAAGAAAAAGAGGGATATGTTAAGAAAAAATTCGATTATAAAATATGAGCAGCGAAAAGAGTGATCTTTGGTCCAGATTTCGGAGCATTACATAATATAACCAATCAGGGCCAGCAGCACTGTTTCTTGAGTTGGTAAGAACTTGCTGTAGCTTGAACATGGTAAATGGCTGATTATAAGATAAAGCAGAATTGTCAGTGTAATTCAGTTTGGATCTCTCTGCAACTGTTTTACGTTTTTGGAATGATTGATCATAAGCATTACAAGAAGACAACAGAAAAAATACAATTCCCAGTGCATTTGATATATCTGTGGGATTAGAGAGTTCTTGTCCATTCCAGTTTAGTAGCGGGGTGGATAGAGGTGGAAATTTATTGTTTAAACATTTTATTTTTCTCCAGATTAATCTGATATCGGTATTTTTATTAACTGATGAGGCGAATTTAATCCAAGTTTCTTTTTTTGTTTTGCGTCTGATGTAGCGAGCTTTAGCTCTGAGCCGTTTATAGTTAATAAGATTGGGGGTGGTAGGATTTTTGTGGAAAAGATTCCATGCTTTGTTTTTCTCTTTTTTTGCATTATTGCAATCTTCATTCCACCAGTAATTTATTTTTCGTCTATTTTTTGCTTGATATTGAGGTATGGTGACAGATGCAGCTGCCAGGATTTGACTCGTGATGTGCTCAGTAACACTATTGATGGAATCGGTCTGAATGATATCGTTGTCAAATGAGATGTGCGATCTGTATTTTGCCCAGTCAGCCTTTGAAAATTTCCATTTAATTGGACTTTCTGTTGGGTAGGAACAGGATGTTTGAATTTTGCAGATTAATGGATAATGGTCGCTACTATAAGGATCATTCAGAGGTGTCCAATCTATACTTGGAAAGAGGATTGGGGAACATATGGAAAGATCTATAGCAGATGTTGAGCCAGTAGGGAGATGCACATATGTAGGAGACCCAGTATTCAGTAATGTTAAATTCTGCCTATCAACCAACGTTTCGATCAGCTTACCTCGTCTGTCTGAGGTGGGGGAACCCCATAATGGGTGATGTGCATTAAAGTCTCCTAGTAAACAAAACGGTGATGGTAACTGCATAACAAGATCTTCAAGTTCCTGAATAGTATATTGATGTTTAGGCGGAAGATAAATGGAAGCCAATGTCAAAGTAATACCACTAACAACACGCGTGGCAACGGCTTCTAAGGATGTTTGTAAGGGAATACGTCTGGCGGGGATGCTTGAATCCACGAGTATCGCTACTCCGCCATGAGCGTTATTAGAGACAGCCCTGTCTTGCCTGAATACAGTGTAATTTTTGATTGAGACTGAGACCAGTGATGTCAAATTAGTTTCTTGCAAGCACATTGCAAGAGGTTTATAGTGATGAATTATTTCATGTATATCGTCTATGTTACTGCGAAGACCTCTACAGTTCCATTGTATAATATGTTCCATTATTTGGTTTTGTAAGAGGAAGATGAATCTGTCTGCTTTTTATGCGTAGGTTGTTTGTGACGGTCAGATTTAGATTTTTCTTTTCTAGGAAAATTAGGGCGTCCTGAATCATTTTTATCCTCCATATCTCCATCTGCATATAATTCAAGAAAATCTTCTTGGTTTGGCATATCATCTGTATCCATGCTTGTTGGTTGTTTCACCACCACACTATCTGATTTATGTAATTTTTCTGCCACTGTATTGTGGGTTAGGTTTTGAGTTGGAATTGTGAGTGGCGTATTATTACTTTGGTCCACTAACTGTGATTCAGATGTAGGCTGAGTTGATAGTACTGATCGAGCCCAGTCGGCGATCGATTTATCTGGAGAGACTGACACTTCTGTCTGACATGCTACTGATTTGTAACTATGGGCAGCCGAAGCATAAGTAGTTTTTGGAATACTTGATTTTACTTGTCTTATAGCTTCTTGAAAAGATACTTTATTTTCTGTCTTGTATTTCTGTATTTTTTTTCCTAACTTCCAAAGATCACAATCTTTGGAGTAGGCTGGATGATTGCCCTTGCAATTAGGACACTGCGGAGTTTGTGCCTTGCATTCAGATTGAGTGTGAGTTTTGCAACAGCAGTTTGGACATGTTGCATCTCCACGGCATGCTGTCTGGGAGTGGCCAAATTTCTGACATTTGTAGCATCTCAGAGGGTTCGGGATATAGGGCCGAACACGACAGTTTAAATAGCCTGCTTTGACCGAGGATGGTAGATTCGGCGAACTAAAGGTTAAAATTATGCTACGGGTTGGGACTAAGGTGCCGTCTTTTCGTATCATGATTCTCTTGGCCTGAGTGACATTTTGATCTTTTAGTTCCTGAATGAATTATTTCTTCCTCGGAAACGTTCAATAGGTCCCATTCACTGATCACTCCCTTGGAAGAATTCAGGGTGTTATGTGGAGTGACTTGAATTGGAATTCCACTTAAAGATGTAAGTTTTAACAGGAGGTCAGAGTGTCTTGGAAGAGAGGTCTCTATTAGCAAGTCATCAGATTGAAGGCGTTTCACCATTTTTGGAGATGCTGCTGCATTTACAAGGCATCGTTGTATGATGAAAGGCGAAAGCTTGCTGACAGATTGTGAAGACAGAGAATGGATGATCAGGAAAGCTGGAGCTTCCTGCTTGTTTGCATCCTTTTTTAGTCTTTTCGACAATGAGAAGTCATGATCAGTTTCGTGGTTGTCATGTTGCGAGCTCTTTGGCTCTAATCGTGGGAAATCATTAGTATCCATGTTTACTCCTTTTAGCCCTGGGAGAAGGACTTTCTTCTCCCAGACTACCAGCCCCGCCACGTGGAGGCAGGAGCAGTGCCACCAGTGACCAAGCGGTTATTAGGATTAGTAGGGTGAGTTGGTATTTAATATATATACTAAAGAAGAAAGGTAGATTCCCTTTCTGGGTTCTTACGTAAGATTTTTTAAGCAAAGAACCACTTTAAGTGAACAAAACAGAAGAAAATCGCACAACCAAAATAGAACTATATCACTTTCAAAGATCACTTTATGAATCGCAGGGAAAAATCGCTTGTCACTATCGCTTGGCACTCGGGGCCGCAGGACCAGCGTCTTCTATTCTTATAGGTTCTACCATAAGGCCATATATCTAAGAGTAGAATCTGGCATGAGTGTAAGAATGAATGGATTTTTGATGCATATTTCATGCTCACAATGTAATCTTTAATTTGATCATTACTGAATTTTATTCTTAATATTTGCGCTGAGAATTATAGATTTGTATATTACGGAAACCTAAATAGGTTTCTGTAAGATACAAATAGGTTTTGAAAGGTAAATACTTCTCAAAACTAAACAATAGACTGATCTTGGTTTTGAACAAATATGATTAATCAAAAAAAAAAAAAAAAAAAAAGGTATGTGGGAGGTTAGTATTTAGGTGCAGAGATGCATAAAACAAATTAAAATAGAAAAATAGTCACAGCAGAATCCACAACAGTCCGTGAATAAACTACTTGAATTGTTCATTCGCAAACAAATATAGTAGAACCAAGATAAGAAGTTTTCCAAGGGAGTGAAGGTTTAGAACTTCTTACAAGGGAAAATGACCTAAGGGTATGAAATATTAACTACACAAATAAAAATGAAAAGATACACATACATAAGTTAAAGATCATTTTTAAGTATTGTTTCAGAATTTATAAATATTTTATTCTGCCTATGGGAAACATTTTTAAACTGAGAATTTCTAATTGCTTAATATTCTGTTTCATTAAACTCATTACCAAGTTAGAAGAATGAGCTTCAACATTCCTTAAAAGGTCACAATTACAATAAGACAGAGCAACAATCCACTAAGTTCAGAACTGTTCACAACCATCAGAATTTAATGCTTAATGTGGTCGACATATCCAATTATGGATATTGATGAAATCAATTCCAATATGTCACTTCCATTATATTAAAATGTTTATACTAAAAAGGTTTTAGCACAAAGCCTCTGACTATGGAAAATTCACTAATCAAACAAGTTAGTGCATAGTGTCATTTTTGTTATATCTCATATTGTGAATGTCTTCACAAGTTGCCCTGATAATGAACTACCTTCCACAGTGGAATCTCGAATAGGCAACACTTCACCAGTGGATTCTCAGCAGATACCATCACCCCTGAGTGGTGGCATCCGCTGAGAATAAGTAACATTAGCCTTTTCCAGTGGTGAAGCATTGCTTATTGGAAGAAATGCAATATTAGGGAAACTTGTTGTAAAGGCATTCAACAATATGAGACAAACTATGCCTACTTCGGTGATTTACTACGAATTAAAATAATGCTATGCACTAACTTGTTCGATTACCAAAATGTTTATATTGTTATATATTTTTTTAATATAAAAATAAAGAATTTATATATTAAAAAAACATATTAAATGGGAAAACATCATTATAATAATACACCGTGTATTCTTTATCATGTACTTTCTATGCAGGAAAGCTTTTTACCCAAGAAACTTCTTATGCAGGAAAATGATATATTACAATATATAGAGTTGAAATTGGGAATTAAGAAACCAAATACGAAAACTTCTACTTTCAATATTATTTAAAATTTCTGTAAGAAGAAAGTCAAAATTGGAAATTTTCCAGTGAAATTGGCAATATGGTAACAACACCCTGTACATTAAAAATAGCTCTGTAGTACTGTTAAAGAAATTAATGAGCTTGAAACAAAATATATATGATACGCGAACAAAAGGTTCAGGGAGGACCGACTTTGTATCTTGAAACTGCAGCATCATTAGCAAGCTCTGACATCATGGCATGTTCAGTGACTCATCTACTTATAGTTATGCCTGAATCATCCATTTATCAGCATTCAGCCTGAATTAGTGCACACTAAAGAGAAAATGTTTTATATGTTTCATCTCATTTTAAAATGAGCAATTCTGCTGAGCAATGAATTTGCATCAAATTTTGTTTGAAATTAGGGGATAGTGCAATAGAAACTTACAAGATGTTAAGAACAGATTTCAGAGAAGATGCTGTATATCATACACTTTTAGGTGGTTTGCAAAGTTTAAAGGCTGCTGCTTATCCACTGTGTAAGATGAAAAATCTTACACGTTTAATATTTTAGAAATTAGGGAGATTTATTTAAAATAAAGCTTAGGAAATAGCAAAATAGGACAGTAAACATTACCAGTCACTAATATTATTCTAGGTCACTCACAAGGAATAAAAAATTAGACAAGGTTGAATTAGAGAAGGGAGCGGTAAGCTATTAGCAATTAGGGGTACATTTCAGTTCCCACCATGGCATAGAACAAACAATAACAACGGGAATGGTGGCAGTGACTACTGGCGAGCAGGTGCGAATAACTATGGCTCTGAAAGAACAAAGGGCTGTAGACTGAACATTGTCGGACATCCCTTTGTCCGGTGACACCTAAATATCGGCCAGGTAGTAAATACGGATCAAATTACTCCGGTTAGCAATCTATTTGCGTCTGACTGTCGGCGATGGCAAGGTTGTTAGAGCATGTAAAATAAATCTGCTAAGCTTAACGTGGGGTGGCGAAGGTGATGGTGTATTTCAAAGCAGCGGATTGCCTGGGAAAAATTTGGAAATTTATTAAAATGAGCTCTGAATATACAGCTTGAGAAATTTTAAAGGACAAATAAGAAATGATGAAAATTGACAAAAATGAGAAGATTGGGTAAACTCAGAAAAAAGGCGAGCAGGAATTATGAGGGGCGTTGCTGAATTCAGAGTAACAAAAAGTCAGTGAGCAGGGGGAAACGAGATCAGATCCAGCAGTTGAGCTTTATGTGGTGGTTATGAAGATGGGTTAGTAAAATCAGATCCAGCAGTTGAGCTTTATGTGGGCGGTTATGAAGATGAGTTAGAAACAGTGAGAACCCCGAGTTGAGTATGTGGGGGTGTGTGGAAATGAGTTAGGAAAGACAGAGTTGAGTTTTTGACAATGTTAGTGGGAAAATGAGTAATAAGTTGTGTAGGGTTAGATAAGTCCTGTCCTATCCTGTCAGCCAGCTGGGAAAGATCTGACAAAGTTAAGATGGAGTAGTGAAGGGTTAGATAAGTTTAGTGCAGTCAGTAAGTTAAGAAAAGTTAGTGGAGTTTAATAATAGAAGAGAATAGTCGAGTAGTCCGTTATCGGAAGGCAAGGGTAGTGGCCCATATGCAAATAAGTCTGTCCGTTATAGGAAGGCAAGGGTAGTGGCCCGTATGCAAATAAGTCAGTCCATCGTCGGAAGGCAAGGGTAGTGGCCCGTATGCAGATGAATGAAGTGTAAGGAGAATAAGCCTGTCCGTCGTCTAAAGGCAAGGGTAATAGCCCATATGCAAACAACTGAAGTGTATGGAGAAATAAACCTGTCCGTTATAGGAAGGTAGTGAAAGTGGCCAGCGTGAAAATAAGTAGTGTAAGGAGAATAAGCCTGTCCGTCGTCTAAAGGCAAGGGTAATAGCCCATATGCAAACAACTGAAGTGTATGGAGAAATAAACCTGTCCGTTATAGGAAGGTAGTGAAAGTGGCCAGCGTGAAAATAAGTAGTGTAAGGAAAGAAATAACCCTAGTCCATCATCTAAAGGCAGTGATAAAGGCAAGGCGCAGATAAGTGAGCTGAGAAGATAAAGTTGTAATTCCTAGTCCGCCAGAATAGCTGAACCGAAGGTTAAGTAGCAGTATCGAAGAAGAGCCCATAAATTTCCTAAAAGATACAATGATGCCCTATCCAGACGTAGACTACGGCCCATGGAGAAACTTGAAGTTCTGAGATGAATGCCCTTGGCAAACGATGATGCCATTCCCAGACATGGAGCTGAAGGCCCCAAAACGGAGAAATCCGATTCGTAAAATTAAGTAAGTGACTAGTTATAAGGTATTCTCACTTACCTATAAAGGACTGTAGGAACTCTAATATCAGATTAGTAGAAATTTAGAAAGATGTTAAGGGAAGGATGTACAAAAGGTATAAATAAATATACATAAATATAGAGATAAGTCAGATGATAGTTTTGGATTTTGAGTAATGTATAATTAGACATGTGTAGAAAGGTAAGGGAAGGAAATTTTGGATATTTGTTATTAGTTATTGTCTAACATATATGTATGATATATTTTGTAAGGAAGGGTAGAGAAATACAGAGAAAGAAAAAGAACTTCTGAATGTGGCTAACCCTTGGGACAAGCATTAGTCCAGAAATTGATGTTAAATGTACGATTTATCTTGATTAGAGAAAGTTTGTGAAATTATATTCCCCAAGGCAAAAAGGGGCACTAAATAAATCAGAAATTAAGAGTGAAATTCCTAAATCAATTTATAAAGTAAGAATTTGACTTTCATAGGAGAAAGAGTGTTACTAAACCTCTTAAGACTTATTGTTCATGTGTGAAGAAGAAGCTATAGCTTCTTCATGTGTTCATGTGTGAAGAAGAAGCTATAGCAGTTTTTGTAAAGATATTAAGTTTGTTGTGTATAAAGAAATAACCTTTCTAGTGTAAAACCAATGTATTTAATTGCCATATATAACTGATAATACATAGGCAAATTTGAGTAATAATAATATGTGCTTGAGAGTTGTTAATTTTTATATTGTGTATATAAGTGTAAATAAAATGTTATGTTATATATTAATGTGTGTGTTGTTTGTCATTCTTGAACACTCAGCCTGTCCGAAGGGAATTATAAATAATTGAGACGTTCCCTTAAATCTGGAATTCTCCTGTAAAGTAAAGTCAGATGTGTAAGTGGGGAAATTAAAATAAGGTGGACAACAACTCTTACAAGGGAACAAAATAAAAAATGAAATAAAAAAATTAAGAATAAATAAAAAAAATAATAATAAATATTAATTATAAAAAAATATAAAATATCATCGTATAATTCCACCCCCCACAACTGGAGATGATCCTCACTCTGGCCACCCTTCAATTTCAAAAACAAAAGCTAGCAGGGAAAAGGAGGTAATTATCCCATTGTAAAAGACACTGATGCAATTCAGTGTCTTTTACAAAAAGACACTGGGCACAGATAAGAATGAATAGGCTGGGCACAGAGTAAATTGGGAATTGTGGTAAAAGGCAATAAATGTCAGTTTTGGTGAAAGAAAGAGTGACCAAGCATGAGGGAAAGAGAGTGAATGAGTATTATGGTGAATGGGAATGAGTGGAAGAGCAAATGTAATTGGCCGAAAGAATACAAAGTTAGTAATAACTTACCTTACTTTATATACTAACAACACAAACACTATCACTGCATTCTCCCCTCTGCAAAAAACATGCAGCTAGGCCTGCACCGCAACTGAAGTATAACATTAAGTTGAGGTGCCCAGAAAATGCAGTGCAGAAAGCAAGAGTCGAACAAATGAAATGAAACCCAGAATGAATGAGAGTGTAAGTGTGTGAGAAAAAGAACACAAACCATAAATGCTGCTAACCCTAGTTTTAATATTTTATATTCTTGCTTATTAAGCTTAACTATTATGCATTAGTATTTAAATTTACATTACACACCACTGCATCCCTCCCCTGGTGTGTGCGAAAAATGAGTGAGTGAAAAAAAAAAATATATATATACAGTAAACCCCCAGTATTCGCGGTATCTGTATTCGCGGTCGCTGATTTAATATAAAATGAAACCTAAAAAAATGTGAATTTTAAAGCGCCTTGAACATTTTCCGCCATAAAAAAACGTGGGCATGGCTAAAATTACCTTTCACGGTCAAAACAGCGCTCAGTGGGTGGGGGGTGACAAAATCGCGAGCGTGGATGGTACTCGCTAATACTTGTTCAGTATGTGTTATGCGCTTGTCATAGAAGGTTTCGTCGTTTGCTTTTAATTTATATGCTTATAAATTGAATAAATTTATCAATTTATAAATTGATATGCTTACAAAAGTGATAAATCTACCATTTTGCAGTGTAAAACAGACTTTTTCTAGTGTGTTAATGGAAGAAAATGACTTATTGTGGACAAGTTCTTTCTAACCCCTACAAAAATATGGCTACGAATAACAAGGGAAATGTGAAAAGATCAATGAAGGTGATGACATCAGTGAATAAAATTGAGTTATTAGACAAAATTTCTAATGGTGAAAGTGTCTCCTCAGTGGCAAAACATTATAAAATCAATGAGTCAACGGTACGATCAATCAAAAAATCGGAAGAAAAAATCCGCCGTAGTGTCCGTGAAAACGCGCTAATTGCTTCAAAAATTTGCTCTGTAACTCGTGATGTTAAATTAGAAAAAATGGAAAAGGCTTTAAATCTGTGGATAGAAGACCGAACTCAAAATAAAATTCCGTTAAGTTCACTCATCAATCGTGAAAAGGCAAAACACCTTTATCAACACTTTAGAAAAACTGGTGATAGCACTGGCGGGATAAGTTTTTTTGCTAGCAAAAACGCTGGTTTGAAAGATTTGTTTGAAATTTCTAATAAATATTACATTTAATATTAAATTGTTTCTTATTTTCATTTCGATGCCATATGCTTGCATTTCACTATGTACTGTCTATGTACATAGTCATATTATGAAGGTACATATAATACAAACATAGACAAAATTTTAGACTAGTTTTTCTTATATATTTCATACTTTGGAACGGAACTCCTTTATTACTATGGGAGCCATAACTCAGTATTTTCATTTTCGGTATTCGCGGCATTTCTCAGGAACGTAACCCCCGCGAATAGTGAGGGTTTACTGTATATATATAAAATTTTAAAAAAATAAATAATATATACAGGGTTGTTAAAATTAAAGTATCCCTATGTAGAGGGCTCTGGAGCGAATTCTAAGGCTCATACTTAGGAGAAATTTGGACAACAGGTACAATAAAGAATGCGCTCACCATTTATTGAAAAAAAAAAAAAATTTGTTACAAAATTTGTCGTAACTAAGGTAGCACGTAACTACCTTAGTTACGATTATGCAAATAACATAAATTATTGCCACAACGCCACTACTCAACTCTACTGTACTGTATAAAAGCAAAGCAGTCTCTTCAAAATCATACAGTAGATGTTTGCCTGCACTACAGCAGCAATGCCAACAATGTTGCATGAAAAGGCGCTATTAAGTGAAGCTGTACTATCAGAACAGCAACAATGCAGCTGCGGCTATCAGAGAATTCTGGCGTCAGAAGCGCATAAGGCATAGACCTATGACCATTTGTGCTGTCTGCAAAATCATTGCAAAATTTGAAGTGACAGGACATCTTGGTATTCAGCCAGGTAGAGGTTGAAAACGAGAGAACTCCTCTCGTGTTGAAGATGTGGCTATGGCTGTCATGGATTTATCAAGTCAATCTCCATGTGGTAGTGCAAGTGTGCCAGCTGTTTCTCGTGAAGTGGACATGCCATATTCCAGTATAAGGCTAGTAATGCGTCAATGTTGTTATTGCGGTACTATCCTTACAAGATGCATATGCTACAGCAGCTAAAGCATGGTGATGCAGATATTCATTTCACATACACACTTCAGTTTCTGGCATGAATGACAGTGGATATCACTTGGCCATGGAACATCCTTTGGAGTGATGAAGCCCACTTCTGCTTAAATAGACAAGTGCATATGCACAACTGTCACATTTGGACAACAGAAAACCCTCAAGTTATCCAAGATGTGGATTTACGGCCTCATTCATGATTGGGCCATATTTTTTTGAACAGGTAACGCCTGCTGGACCCTGCACCTGTTCCATCACTGGACAGCGATATTATGAAATGTTGACAAATTTTGCAATACCAGAGCTGCAACAATGTGGGTGCCTTCAGGATACCATATCCATGCAAGATGGTGCACCACCCCACATCCACCGTTGTGTCCAAAGATTGCTAAGGCAACACTTTACAAACGGGTCATCAGCCGTTGTTTCCAGACATCTTGGCCACCCCAATCGCTGGACCTCACCCCATGCGACTTTTGGTTGTGGGGTTTTTTGAAGAATCAGGTGTCTTGGGAAGGATGTCAAACTCTGGCAGATCTGAAGGCATTAGACTCACGTGCTGGCTATTGCAGTTGACATGTTACGTTCTGCTGTAGAAAATGCTGTTCTTCGAATGGAAACCATTGTTGACCAAAATGGAGGACACAATGAACAATTGTAGCGCTGTTCAAGTGATTTGTATTGCCACAGCACCATATAGTGACAAATTTTTTGGAACTAATTTTTTCTTTCCAATAAATGCCGAGTGCATTCTTTATTGTACCTATTGTCCAAATTTCTTTTCAGTACGAGCCTTAGAACTCAATCCAGAGCCCTCTACATAGGGATACTTTAATTTTAACAACCCTGTGTGTACATATATATATATTGGAATTACTTTTTTTTTTTTTTTTTTTGATTTGGTAGTTGTTGGCGCATCGGCTTCTGTGGCCATATTGCACCTCCCAAGGTTTTTGCAGTACTTTGATCCAAGCCCGAGGCGAGAATCGAACCCGCAACCTTTGGGTTGCCGGGCAGGTACTTTACCCACTCGGCTAGCCCGGTCGGCTTATTGGAATTACATCTGATGACATTTAGATTTAAATATTAAATAGCGTAAATGAGGGTACTGGCTCCTACGTTAATGCTATAGTCCTGAGACAGACATTATACGTGCATGGATTATATATGTATGTAACTTATTATACATTATTACTTATAAAATTATGGTACTACTTGGGAGCATCAGGTTTGTAGTGAACCCAACCAACCCGCTAGTTATATATAATATAGCCCTGGTATGGATAGCCTTATATATAAATATATAACATAGATACATATAAAAAAAAAAAAAAAAAAAAAAAAAAAATCAATGTAAATTTAAAGAAAATTAGAGAAAGCTGGAGAAAATTAGCAAAAGCTAGTAAAAATTAACATTCTCCCTCATGGCCATACCTCTGCTACTTCCTCTGCTCAAAGCCCCTGAGGAAGTAGCAGTGGTATGGCCATGAGGGAGAATGTTAATTTTCACTAACTTTTGCTAATTTTCTCCAGCTTTCTCTAATCTTCTTTAAATTTACATTAATTTGTTGTTTTTTTTATATGTATTTATTTTATATATTTATATATAAGGCTATTCATACCAGGGCTAGATTTATATATAACTAGTGGGCTGGTTGGGGTCACTACAAACCTGATGCTCCCAAGTAGTACCATAATTTAATAAGTAATAATGTATAAATAAGTTAAGTGTATATATATATATATATATATATATAATGTGATGTAAAAGTTAGGCAAAAGTAATAAAAATAAATAAATATGAATATGAAGCTATCATTAGAGGCAGCAAATGCACATCCTCCACATGAAGCCCAATTATATCTGATAATTAAAATAAATATGATATATAAAAATAAAAAACATCAGCCAGTAGTACGGCAAAAATACAGAGCGAAAAGAAACGCAAAATAATATAATAAACAAACAGGGAAGGGAAAGTAGAGATAATAAGACAAAAAAGTAGTCGATAATCCCCTGTATAATTTAGTCATTAAACCCAATTAATAAAAACGATGTAAATTTAAAATAATGCCAATTATATATAATTTAGCGGTACCCCCCTAGAAGGTACCAGTTCCAAAAGATGTGAAATAAATTTTTTGATATTTTAGTTTTTGTAGTTTCTTTAACCCCTTTTTGGTGATATTTCACGTCTTTTGGAACTGGTACCCTCTAGGGGGGTACCGCTAAATTATATATAATTGGCATTATTTTAAATTTACATCGTTTTTATTAATTGGGTTTAATGACTAAATTATACAGGGGATTATCGACTACTTTTTTGTCTTATTATCTCTACTTTCCCTTCCCTGTTTGTTTATTATATTATTTTGCATTTCTTTTCGCTCTGTATTTTTGCCGTACTACTGGCTGATGTTTTTTATTTTTATATATCATATTTATTTTAATTATCAGATATATATATATATATATATATATATATATATATATATAACAGAAAAAAAAATATATATATATTATAAAATATAAGAAAAAAAGTATAAAATAGAATGCAAGTAGAGTGAGAATGCAGATTATGAATGAAGTAAATGTGTTTCTCTCCCACCCACCACTGCCAACTAACATATCCTACCCCCGGAGCAGGATGGGCAGTTTGACCATGCTACCGGAATCAACACAACATGGCACTGACAATCTGAACTGGCTTCCCCCATACTTCGCCTGGTGGGGCTCATCCCCACTAACCTCTTTGGGGATGCCTACTCTATCGTCCCCATCCTTCTACCTGTTTCCCCCCAGTCTTCAGTCTCTCCCCCCCTCACTAAACCGACCGAGTGCGCCCCTAACAATGCCGCCAAATTCTAATCAACGTCTAAATTCTACCACTTTCTTGTAAATCTCTTTTGGCCTTTCCAAATTCTAGTGTTTGGCCCCTTTTTTCTTCTTTTTTTATAGGCCTAGCCACTGAAATCTTTGGAAATTAGGTGGTAGAGCCTGCCAGAGTACTTAAATAATCTACTGGGTGCCTGACCTGCCTCCTCGTGGCAAAGTGTGGGCAATGGTGGGTCCCAATAGGGGACCACCAGCTAAATGGGCAGAAAAACAACAGAATATAATACTACACAACAAACCACTCTCCACACACTTTTTAAATCTCTAGCCTCCACAGAGTTCTGTGTCACTTACAAAGAATACAACGTGGAGATGGGGGGAAACTCCTGGTGCCATCAGACAAATAACACACTTTATACCTATAAAGGGCACTGGTTAGGCCACATCTTGAGTACTGCATACTGAGTACTGGATATTGAGTACTGGAGGCCTCAATTTAGGAAGAATGTAGAGCTACTGGAACAGATACAGAAAAGAGCAATGCGATTGGTGAGGGGAACAATGGAGTGATCTTACCAAGAAAGGTTTCAGTTCTGCAAACTGCAGCAACTGAGGGCTAGGAACCAGCAAGGTGATCTAACTGAGGTGTTTAAGGCTTCAACTGGCTTGAGCAAACTCAATGCTGATTGGATTCTTCCTCTTGCTCAGACTGTGCACATGAGGGGGGCATAAATTCAAACTGATGGTTGCAGAATAGATGTGCAGGGGTTTGTCTTCAGCCAACGGATGTTTAATTGCTGGAACAAGCTTCCATCCATTGTTGTGGAAGTGAGTAGTTTGAATAAATTTAAAGAAGAATCAGCAAAAAGGATTTTTTTTTTTTTTTTTGGCTGATGCTATATAAGCTTGCTTTCTTGCATCATTTACCACTACTACTAATTTAATCAAGACTAATTGACATTAATCCATAAAGTTGAAAGTGAAATTGGTATATCTTATGGGATATAGCCATCAATTTTAACACATGATTTCGGAATTTAATACATTTCACTCAAGTTTGTGCCTCACATCCTCACTGATGATTAAAGAGAGGTGATGTCTCATATGAGTGATGTCTCATTAAAATATTGCTACTGATCCACCCTTTGTTTCTTCCGTTGTTATTGGTACCAAACTGTTAGTATGTGGCTATGACCTAGAAGCAATTCCTCTCAATGAAAGGCTCCATCATATCTATGGCCCAAAAAAGCACGACAATCTTGATCGTATGTGAAAATTGTGCCTATCATATATTCTGGCTCATAGGATTCATTATGAATTCAAAGTTTTTTATTAAGCTTTGCTATTCGAACTTGAATTCATAAGTTCATTATTAATTTATCTAGCACAGTCAGACCAAGAAGTAGGAACACAAACACTTAAATGGCAAATGCACTATGCTATTTGGAAAAAACAGCTGGAAAACTTGACTTCAGAACTGGTGCTTGTATCATGACAACATCTTGCACACGTGGCATTTTCCATTCAAGAATTTCTTGCCAAGCATATTTCTCTGTAGTCCCCCATCAGTCATATTCACCAAACTTTACTCCCTGTGATTTTTTTTTTTTTTTTTGTTCCCAAGCTTAGATCCCTCTTGAAAAATCACATTTTTGCAATGAATAAAGAAGTTAATTCAGAATGCAACAATGGAACTATTAGCAATCGCAAAAGAAGACAAGAATGCATCCAGAAGTTGCAGAAGTGTTGGAATCAGAGTAGACAATGTCCAAGAGCCTACTTCGAAGGAAATCCATCCAAAAGCCATTGCGGTTTATCGCTTCCTAAATACAGTTCAGTCATCAAACTTTCTCAGCTCATATACTTGTATAAAATGCACAAACATCAATTAAATAGAAACATTCACATCACTAAAATAACATGCAAGTGCTTTGAACAACAAAGAATTCAACATTTAAGCACTATTTTTAAAAAATTTAAATACCGCTAAAATTAGAAGTCTAGCTCACCAACTAATCTCCTGAGTTACAGAACCAACCGCTAAGATAGTTTCACACCATGGATAACTTCTAAGGTTGACTAAAATAACAAAAAAGAAACAACATATTCCTTAGTTACAGCTTAATTTTTAAATGGAAAAAAAAAAAATTCCTTAATTATAATTTAATTTCTTTTTTGTATAAGTTTTATTTGTTTTGTTTGTTTAATTTCTCATAATTCTGGATGAGAATAATGCAGTATGATATTCTATAATATGATTAGAATGTACTAATTTAAAACACTGCTGTTACTTTAGTCAATGAGTGCATTTACTATGCATATCCATGCTACAAATCAGACAGATATTATACAAGGAATCTCTCTCTCTCTCTCTCTCTCTCTCTCTCTCTCTCTCTCTCTCTCTCTCTCTCTCTCTCTCTCTCTCTCTGTCTGTCTGTCTGTCTGTCTGTCTGTCTGTCTGTCTCTGTCTGTCTGTCTGTCTGTCTGTCTGTCTGTCTGTCACATAAATGGGAAACTATAACCAACTTAACTTAACATGCAACAGATCTCATATGTTAAGTCTTAAGTCTCTTAAGTGTTCTGACTGAAATAAATGGAATGGACAA
This sequence comes from Mastigoproctus giganteus, assembly GCF_048544385.1. Classification (NCBI taxonomy): domain Eukaryota; kingdom Metazoa; phylum Arthropoda; class Arachnida; order Uropygi; family Thelyphonidae; genus Mastigoproctus; species Mastigoproctus giganteus. Next base: position 124,476,960 of record NC_143576.1, on the reverse strand, counting down.
TACTAGTACTGAGAAGGAACATTACGGATGCAGAAACATGTGGCAGTATATATTAGGTTATTAAGGCTGTCACAGACATTCTCTCAGATATAGGCCAGACAAGCAGTGCTTGCTACCTGGGAGTCTAAAACGCTGATGGAACTGATATTCGGGTGACACTCAAATCAAGAAGACCCAATTTCAGCGAAGTCCGGACGGTCTGTGGCAGCCAAATCCTCTGCTGCCACATTCACGATGGTGGGACTGTTAATAATCCTGGGTATAACCCCCCCATGCACAAGAACACTGTGGATGACCACCCAGGTGTGAACCAACGTAAGCAGGGGTCGAGGTTGGCACACCACACAGAGGAATGCCACCCCTCTATGTTACCAGGCAATACTATGTGGTAGATAACTCTCATCAACTTGTGCAATACGACCACTTTGCTTACTGGAGGCTTGAAGTGGTGGAACCCACGTTTAGTCTCCAGAGCTAAGTTCCAGTCAATGCTCCCCCCATCTCTTCCATCTTGCAGTGTGATTGATGTTTTTTGAGGTTATGATGAACACCGTGGTGAGATCCAAACTTCCTTGCATTTCAAGGGTACAGCTCTAAAACAGTGTTCGCAGGCCAGCCGCTAGTAAGTACATTGGACCGAACCTATTGGTAACTCTCTAGGAGGCTTCCTGGAGGGAATCAGAGTAGTGTATGTGGGGGGTAGGCATTGTCCAGGCCATGTTATGTCTAGGATCTGGGTATACATATGGCTAATAATAATAATAATAAAATTCTTACCATGTGCACGTCATAACCAAAAATTTTGTTACTTCACACAGCATGTCCACACCCCCACGCAACTTTTTCTTACCATTGAAAATACCATGAATTGTCAAACTAATAGAGCAAACTTATCTGCAAATACATCTAAACTTCACAAACACTAAACTTCATTTCGCTAATATATGTGGTCTCAGTTCTAATCTCAATGATGTCCACTTCCACTTACAGTCTGCCAAACCCATGTACTTTTTCTGACAGAACCTCAGTTATCGGTTCATTCAACCACTGCTCATCTCAGTTGCCCAAATTATTCACTGTAAGATTCCTTTCACCTCAAAGGTGGTATGCATATATGTCCATTCCAATATTCCCTGTCAGAGACTTTGTAATTTGGAATCTCCTCTTTTCGATCTTCTCTGGCTTAAAATCTCTCTACCTCATTCTGTCAAATTCATCTGTTGTCTCTACCATTCTCCCAACTCCACTAATCACTTGGAACTCTTTGACTTCCTGTCTATGCAACTTGACTTTCTCCAGTCCAACTTTCCTAAGAGTGAGGTAATTTTCCTTGGTGATTTTAATGTTCACAACTCCAGCTGGCTTCCGTTTTCTAGTCACACAGACCCAAACGGTCGAGGCCCTGAGGCTTTTGCAATTACTAATGAACTGACACAGATTGTTCATTTACCTACCAGAATACCAGACAATCCTAACCATACAGCCAACACGCTTGATCTTTTTCTCACAAACAACCTTTCTAAATACATGGTTGAAGTGAGTGGTCCTTTAGGCACCTCAGATCACAAACTGATGATTGTCCCTTTTCTCCAATCGAGCCTTTATTTCCTGGCTATCCCCAACCTTGTGTTGTCTGGCACTACAAGAATGCAAAATGGGATAACCTGTGAGATTTCTTTTCTTCTTTTCCTTGGTCCGATTACTGTTTCGAAACTTCTGATGTCAACGTTTGCTCAAATCGTGTCAGTGATATTATTCTTGTAGGAATGGAATCCTTTATTCCATATTCCACTTTAAAATCTCATCCTTTATCTAAACCTTGGTTTTCCAATAAATGTGCTAAGGCAATTCAATAGAAGAATGTTGCATATCGTAATTGGCTTGTTCCAACTCTTCAGTTTCATTTTCTGCCTACACCAGAGCTCGCAACAATTGTAAAGCAGTTATTAATCAGTCCAAACTAGATTTTGAATAGGCTAAGAATAGAAAACTTGCTTCTTGCCCTAATGGTAGCCGAGAATTCTGTTCTGTTGCCAAAGCTATTGGCCGCAACTTTTGCCCATCTCTGCTCCCACATCTGTCAAAACCAGATGGTTCTGTTGTCACTTCAGCCAAGGATAACGACCTGCTAGCAACCCATTTCTTTTCATCGGTCCGATTACTGTTTCGAAACTTCTGATGTCAACGTTTGCTCAAATCGTGTCAGTGATATTATTCTTGTACGAATAGAATCCTTTATTCCATATTCCACTTTAAAATCTCATCCTTTATCTAAATCTTGGTAAAACACCACGCTCCATTCAATGCCTCCTCTGGTCTTTCATCAAAAGGATGTCAGAAGGTTTTGACTAATCTTGATATGAAGAAAGCTCCAGGTCCTGATGGTATTTCTCCACTTGTTCTCAAAACATATGCTCCTGAACTTACTCCTGTTCTTTGCTGACTTTTTTTCACTTTTTTTTATTCCAAAGGTGTTTTTCCTTCTGCTTGGAAATTTGCTCGTATTCAGCCAGTTTCTAAAAAGGGTAATAAATCCCTCCCATCCAATTATCGTCCCATTGCAATTACTTCTACTCTTTCTAACGTAATGGTGAAATTAATTAACCACCGACTCTTAAACTACCTAGAAACCTCCGTCTGATCAACGATCGCCAGTATGGATCGACTGGTGATACAGAAAATCACCATTCGATCCACTGGTGATATTCTGGCATATGTTAAGCATTTATGGACAAATTCAATGGAAAAGTTCAGTGTAACACAAGCAGTTGCTCTTGACTTCTCAAAGGCTTTTGATCGTATTTGGCATAAAGGTCTTCTAAATAAGATGGTTTTCCAGTTTTCTCTCTGATCGCTCACTGAGGGTGATGGTAGATGGCTCTCTGTCTTCTAACCTCTCCACTAATGCTGGTGTTCCCCAAGGTTCAGTTCTTTCCCCCCACTCTTTTCCTCTTGTATATTAATGACCTTCTTCCATTGACTGGAAATCCTATTCATAGTTTTGCCGATAATAGCACATTGCAATCCACTTTCCATTTTGAGAAATCTTGCCCTGCTCAATCAGCTTCATCTTCTCAAATATCTGCTACCAATTCCTTAAATGCCGATCTCCAGGTAATTCTCCAGTGGCGCAAAGACAACTTAGTTGATTTCAATCCTTCTAAAACTCAGTCTTGTCTTATATTAGTAGAGGCATTTGATGCAAGAAAGCAAGCTTATGCAGCATGAGCCAAAAAAAATAAATAAATAAAAAAATAAATAAAAAATAACCACTTCCACTTCACCCCTCTGTTCGTTCAAAATACCCGTCCAGCTGAGCCTTAAACTTATTCAGGCTATCAATTTCCACGACAAGGGATGGAAGTCTGTTCCACCAACCAACCACACGCTGGCTAAAGGCAAATTTCCTCACGTCTATCCTACATCTGTCTTTCCTCAATTTGAATTTATGCCCTCTCAGGTGATTATTCTGAGCAAGAGGAAGAATCCCATCAGCATTGAGCATGCTCAAACCATTCAAGGCTTTATACACCTCTATCAGATCACCTCGCTGGTGCCTAGTCTCCAGACACTGTAATTTGCAAAACTTAAGCCTTTCTTCGTAAGAGCACCCCTTTGTTCCATTCACCAATCTTGTTGCCCTTCTCTGTACTCGTTCTTGTTCTCTCTTGATACCAACATGTAATATAATTTATTTAATATATTATACAACTTACATAAAATTATATATATTTTTAATAAATTGTATGTATTATGCACCTAAGCAATACGATGTAATTGGTATTTAAATTACAATTGCTGCTGAAGAACTCCCACCCCCAAACCAGAGATGTATTGTGTATCTTTTTTTTTTTTTTTTTTTTTTTTATGTAAACCCCAAACACAAGAGGTATTAGAACTTATAGTACTTAGTACCGTGCTTGGGATGGAGGTTGAGAAGATGAAAGAAGATATTTGTTGACATTGGACTTGAACTTCTGTAGACTGTAATTTTCAGGAAATACGTATGAAGGAAGGTTGTTCCAGAAAACGGCAGTTGAATGAATAAACGAGGAAGATGAAAAGTTAGTTCTGAGAGTTTCAAGTTGGACAGTAAATGGATGTTGGCTGGTGGCGTCACGTGTTTGGACTGTTTTGAATGAGAGAGCGGGAATTATAGAAGCCAATTCAGAAGAACAGTGCCCATGGAAGTATCTGTAGAAGAGGCATACAGCAGAAACAGTGCGTCTATGAGACAGCGAGTGGAGAGTCTTTGTTAAAGATGAATCATTAATTAGCCTAACTGCCCTCTTCTGAATGGAATATAGAAGCCTGAGAGAGATTTTGGGGGCACCACCCCAGATGTGGGAACAATATTCCATGGCACGGCAGATTTGCGATTTATACAGAGTGAGCAGCTGTTTGGAAGAAAAGTAACGCCTAGAGCGAAAGAGAAAACCAAGTTTTTTAGATGCAGAGGAAGCAATATTTGTAATGTGCTTGTACCAAGAGAGATTAGAAGCCAGGGTAATCCCCAAAAGAGATATATCATTTTGCCGAGAAATCAGAGTGTCACTAAAGATAAGCATAGGAACAGAAGAATCCTTTTTGCGAGCTATAAGACAAGAATGAGTTTTAGAAGGGTTGAAATGAACTAGGTTGTCTTTGTCCCACTGGAGAATTACCTGAAGATACGCATTTAAGGAATTGGTAGCAGATTTTCGAGAAGTTGAAGCTGATTGCGCAGGACAAGGTTTCTCAAAATGGAAAGTGGAATGCAATGTGCTATCATCGGCAAAACTATGGATAGGATTTCCAGTCAATGGAAGAAGGTCATTAATATACAAGAGAAAAAGAGTGGGGGAAAGAACTGAACCTTGGGGGATACCAGCATTAGTGGAAAAGTTAGAAGACAGAGAGCCATCTACCATCACCCTCAGTGAGCGATCACAGAGAAAACTGGATAACCAATTACTAAAAACAGTTGGCAAACCATAAGATGGAAGCTTGTTTAGAAGACCTTTATGCCAAACACGATCAAAAGCCTTTGAGATGTCAAGAGCAACTACTTGTGTTTCACCGAACCTTTCCATTGAATTAGTCCATAAATGGGTAACATAAGCCAGAATATCACCAGTGGATCGACACTGACGGAATCCATACTGGTGATCGTTGATCAGACGGAAGGTGTCTAGGCAGTTTAAGAGTTGGCGGCTAATTGATTTCTCCATTACTTTAGAAAGAGTAGAAGTAATTGCAATGGGATGATAACTGAATGGGAGAGATTTGTCACCCTTTTTAAGAACTGGCTGGATATGAGCAAATTTCCAAGCAGAAGGAAAAACACCTTTGGAATAAGAAAGTGATTCAGGAGCACAGGTTTTGAGAACAAGTGGAGAAATACCATCGAGATCTGGAGCCTTCTTAGCATCAAGATTCGTCAAAATCCTTCTGACATCTTTTTGACGGAAGACCACAGGAGGCATTGAATGGAGCATGTTGGGAATGGTGGGAGGTGTTTTACCAAGATCATTAATACATGAGTTGGAAGAAAAATGGGATGCTAGCAGGTCAGCTTTATCCTTGGCTGAAGTGACAACAGAATCATCTGGTTTGGACAGAGCTGGGCAAAAGTTGTGGCCAATAGCATTGGCAAGAGACCAGAATGCTCGGCTTCCATTAGGGCAAGAAGCAAGTTTTCTACTCTTAGCCTGTTCAAACTCACTCTAGTTTGGACTGATTAATAACTGCTTTACAATTGTTGCGAGCTTTGGTGTACGCAGAAAATGAAACTGAAGAATTAGAAACAAGCCAATTACGATATGCAACATTCTTCACTTGAACAGCCTTAGCACATTTATGGGAAAACCAAGGTTTAGAAAAAGGACAAGATGTTAAAGTGGAATGTGGGATAAAGGATTCCATTCCTGCAAGAATAATTTCACTGACACGATCTGAGCAAACATTGACATCAGAAGTTTTGAAACAGTAATCCGACCAAGGAAAAGACGCAGGTCATCCCATTTTGTATTCTTGTAATGCCAAACAACACGAAGTTGGGAATAGCCATGAGATAAAGGTTCCATTGGTGAAGAGATAATCACCAAGTTGTGATCTGAAGTGCCTAAAGGACCTCTCACTTCGACAGTGTACTTAGAAGGGTTGTTTGTGAGAAAAAGATCAAGCGTATTGGCTGTATGATTAGGATTCTCCGGTATTCTTGTAGGTAAATGAACAATCTGTGCAAGGTTATTAATAATTGCAAAAGCCTCAGCATCTCGACCAGCTGCGTCGGTGTGACTAGAAAACGGAAGCCAGCTGGAGTTGTGAACATTAAAATCACCAAGGAAAATTACCTCATTGTTAGGAAAGTTGGACTGGGGAAAGTCAAGTTGCAAAGTGAGGAAGTCAAAGAGCTCCAAGTGATTGGTGGAGTTGGGAGAACGGTAGAGACAACGTATGAATTTGACACAATGAGGTAGAGAGATTTTAAGCCAGAGAAGATCAAAGAGAGGAGATTCCAAATTGTCAAGTCTCTGACAGAGAATATCAGAATGGACATATGCACAAGTACCACCTTTGAGGCGAAAGGAATCATACAGCGAATAATTTGGGCATCTGAGATGAGCAGTAGTTGAATCAACCGATAACTGAGATTCTGTCAGAAAAAGTACATGGGGCTTGGCAGACTGCAAGTGGAAATGGACATCGTTGAGATTAGAATTGAGACCACGTATATTTGTGAAATGAATTAGGAAGTGCTTGGGATGTTTAGATCTTTTCGCAGATAAGCTTGCTCTATTAGTTTGACAATTCATGGTGTATTCAATAGTAAGAAAAAGTGGGTGGGACATGCTGTATGAAGTAATGAAATTTTTGGATATGGCATACACATGGTAAGAATATACCCAGATCTTTGACATAACGTGGCGTCGACAATGCTCCCCGCATACACACTACTCGGACTCCCTCCAGTAACTATCTGGCAGAGTAGAGGTAGCATGATTATACACTTGCTGATCCGGAAGCTTCCTAGAGAGTTACCGGTGTACTAACTAGCGGCCAGCCTGCGAACACCGTTTTAGAGCTGTACCCTCGAAATGTAAGGAATATTGGATCTCGCCACGATGTTCATCATAACATCAAAAGTCATCAATCATACTGCATGATGGAAGAGATAGGGAAGGGTTGACCAGAACTTAGCTCTAGAGACTAAACATGGGTTCCACCACTTCAAGCCTCCAATAAGCAAAGTGGTGGTATTGCACTGGTTGATGAGAGTCATGTACCACCTAGTACTGCCTGGTAACATAGAGGGGCGGCGTTCCTCCATGTGGTGTGGGCGCCACACCTCGACCCCTGCTTATGTTGGTTCACACCTGGGTGGTCACCCACCATGTACTTGTGCATGGAGGTTATACCCAGGATTACTAACAGTCCCACCATCGTGAAGGTGAAAGCAGAGGATTTGGCTGTCACAGACTGTCCAGACTTCACCGAAATTGGGTCCACTTGCCTTGAATGTCACCCGAATATCAGTTCCATCAGCATTTAGACTCCCAGGTAGCAAGTACAGCTTGTCTGGCATATCTGAGAGAATGTCTGTGACAACCTCAAGGACCATCTAATGCAAAGCACTATAAATATTCTACTAAATTGTACAGGAAAGCTACTAAATGTTCTGGATCTAAGTAGCAAGATGTATTTTCATTATTTGTCTTATTTCTATTATTCTAAAGTCAAAATTACTCTACAACATAGTAATTAGATTAGGCAGCAAACTCAAGTAAAGGACCTCCATGTGGTGTGGGCGCCACACCTCGACCCCTGCTTATGTTGGTTCACACCTGGGTGGTCACCCACAGTGTTCTTGTGCATGGAGGTTATACCCAGGATTACTAACAGTCCCACCATCGTGAAGGTGAAAGCAGAGGATTTGGCTGTCACAGACTGTCCAGACTTCACCGAAATTGGGTCCACTTGCCTTGAATGTCACCCGAATATCAGTTCCATCAGCATTTAGACTCCCAGGTAGCAAGTACAGCTTGTCTGGCATATCTGAGAGAATGTCTGTGACAACCTCAAGGACCATCTAATGCAAAGCACTATAAATATTCTACTAAATTGTACAGGAAAGCTACTAAATGTTCTGGATCTAAGTAGCAAGATGTATTTTCATTATTTGTCTTATTTCTATTATTCTAAAGTCAAAATTACTCTACAACATAGTAATTAGATTAGGCAGCAAACTCAAGTAAAGGACATTCTTATCAAAACTAAAGAACTAAAATGGTCTTGGGCAGGACACATAGCTCGAAGACATGATGACAAATGGACTAATAGACAAATGGACATAAGAAAATGGACAAATGGACATAAGAAAATAACAGAATGGTATCCAAGAGGAGCTAGAAGAAAACCTGGAAGACAAAGGCGGAGATGGATAGATGAAATTCATGAGTTTTTGGGTAGTAAATGGATGGCCAGTGCTCAAAACAGAAGAAACTGGAAAGTTGCTGGAGAGGTCTTCATCCTGCAGTGGATTGAAAATGGCTGATGATGATGATGATAGTAATTAGCCAGATAGGCGAAACAAGCCTTCCACGCTCCCTTTAAAGATTCCATTCTTATTGAGGTGGTCCTGTATTGCATCTCTAATCCAGGTATTGCATCTCTAATCCATGCCTCATTTTGCGAGTTTCCATTTAGCAGACACCCAAAAACCAACTTTTATTAAAAAACCAATATGTAGGTTTTGTAATAAAAACAAATTTTAAATATTTTCCTGCTGTTCTTATACAACATGTCTGTAAAGGTGGGGTGTATGATGAAGCGACTCACTGGTGGGTTGCTCTTCACAGTGAACATTTACAGTTCATGCATGACCCAAGACTCTGTGGCCAAGCATAGACATGTTAAGAAAAGTTGTGAAGAGAATGGAAGATGAGACAAAAGAAATAACAAATAACAAAAGAAGTAATCAAGAAATAAGATCTAGAATTTCAATGGGTAATACTGCATTTGAAAGAGGAAACCAATATTTTGAGGGAGAATGAATGAATGAATGGATACTGAATTCAGTAAAAGGTTAATTAAATGTTTGTATGGAGCATCATGCCTCATAGGCCAGAGATATGGATACCAAAGAGTGAGGAAGAGGAGGTATTAGAATTGAAGCCTTTTGAAATGTGGAGGCACATACACATTTAAGAAAAGGTATAGAGGCTTGAAAGCATGAAATGGATAGACAGATTAGAAATGAGTAAGTATTGAGGAGGGTATTTAGAAAACAAAGAAACACTAGATAAGACATTTGGTTAAAGGATGAAACTGAAAGAAGGATGATAAACAAGAAACTGAGAGGAAAAGAACTGGTATGTTAGATGACTTGATATAGATACTGATAGGGTATCATAAGTTGAAAGAGGCGACAGGGAGAGACAAAGATGCAATTGCACACTGAATGTCACAAACCTACCAGGTAGATGAGAACATATAATTACAATATTCTTAATAATTCTGTAAGACATTTCATCTGAATTTCTACAACATTCTATGCAATCCATCCATGCCACAACTCTACTTTCATCTTCTACTCACTCTTATGGCCCTTAACTTGACAATGAGCACATAAACCTTAAATCTGTAATCTTATTGCAAATAATTTTCTAAATTATTTGCTTATTGCTTTCCTGAATATGTAAAATTCTTACCTCACAGTCCTCCAAACTGAATTTGCCAGCAGATATCTTCTCTCCAATACCACTTTTAAAACTGATGTACTGTTCCTTGAGCTTCCTCTGCATTTAAAAAAACTTGGTTTTCTCTTTTTGCTCTCAGCGTTACTTTTCTTCCAATCAGCTGTTCACTCAGTACAAATCGCAAATCGGCCCTACCACATCTGGGGCGGTGCCCCCCAAAACCTCTCAGGCTTCTAGATTCCATTCAGAAGAGGGCTTTTTTTTTTTTTTTTTTTTTTTTTTTTTGGTAGTTGTTGGCGCATCGGCTTCTGTGGCCATAATGCACCTCCCAAGGTTTTTGCAGTACTTTGATCCAAGCCCGAGGCGGGAATCGAACCCGCGACCTTTGGGGTGCCAGGCAGGCACTTTACCCACCCGGCTAGCCCGGTCGGCTCACCAGAATAGGGCAGTTAGGTTAATTAATGACTCCTCTCTAACAGAGTCTCTCCACTCGGTCTCACAGATGTACTGTTTCTGCTGCAGGCCTTTTCTACAGATCCTTCCATGGGCACTGTTCTTCTGAATTGGCTTCTATTATTCCCGCTCTCTCTTCAGTCTCAACAGTCCGAACACGTGCCGCCATCAGCCAACATCCATTTACTGTCCAACTTCAAACTCACAGAACCAACTTTTCATCTTCCTCGTTTATTCGTTCAACTGCTGTTTTCTGGAACAACTTCCTTCGTACATATTTCCTGAAAATTAGTCTACAGAAGTTCAAGTCTAATGTCAACAAATATCTTTTTTCGTCTTCTCAACCTGCAACCCACGCACGGTAACAAGTACTATAGGTTCTAATACCTCTCGTGTTTGGGGTTTTCATAAAAAAAAGTTTTCTAACCCACCTAACGTTGCCTTGTTAGCATCACAAATATTCTTGCACCTTTTCTATTTAAGTGTATCCCATCCCTATAGAGCAATCTCTCCTTTTAACAAACACAGACCATGCTGGGAAAAATTCTACCCCATGAACCAAGCACAATCTCCCTAGAGCCGAATTGATTGACAAGGCTCTCATCATATAATCCTTCCTATTGTGTCTGTGCAGAATTGCAGACACCTTCAAATTTAACCCTAACTCGTGACTTTTTTCAACATTTATCTGTATCTGTTAACTCAATGTCATTAGTGCCAACGTATACAACAATAAAACCTTTTGTGCCCTTAAAAGATGATATCATCATCAACTTTTGTTCTGTTTCAGGTAGTAGGATAATTTCCGCTTAACATTTCCAAGGATGCCCTAGCAGTTATAGTATGCATTGGTTTTGACAGATGTACACTTTCTCAACTGTAAACTGGATCACAAGATATGGTCACCAGTCATAGTAAAAAAAGAATATTCTGTTTTCTTTTAATGGAGGATGACACTATTAAGGAGTTGTATAGATGAAAAAGACAACATACATCTGTCAAAACCCACTGTGAAATTTATGGTTTATTTAATTTTATACAACAATTCTTTTATCACAAATATCTGTGCTTGTTAATTTTATTTTATATATCTAACAATTTTTTTTTATTTTAATAATTTTAATTTTATAACTGCAGCAATCAATAAATAGATTTACTTTTAGTATTAGTTGAGGTATATGATGCAATAAAGCAAGCTTATATAGCATCAGCCAAAAAAAAAAAAAAAAAATCCTTCCCATTTCATCCATCCAGTCACTGTAAATGTTTGTCTACTTCAGCCTTAAATTAATTTAAGCTATGAACTTCCACAACAACAAAAGATGGAAGTCTGTTCCAGCAATCAACTATCCGCTGGCTAAAGGCAAACTTCCACACATCTGTTCTACAACTGTCTTTCCTCAGGTTCTAAATCTGAGCAAGCAGGAGTATCCCATCAGCATTGAGCCTGTTCAAACCATTCAAGGCCTTATACACCTCAATCAGATCACTTCACAGGTGCCTAGTCTCCACATGCTGCAACTTGCAGAACTGAAGCCTCTCTTGGTAAGAGCACCCCTTCGTTCCTCTCACCAGTCTTGTTCCCTTCTCTGTACTCGTTCTAGCAATTCTACATCGTTCCTAAAATGAGGCCTCCAGACCTATATGCAGTACTCAAGATGTGGCCTTATACAAAGGGATAATTACCTCCTTGTCTCTGCTAGAAAAATTCCTATATATCATTGACAAAACCCCATAACCTGCTCTGGCAGCCTGTCTGCACTGCTCAGAGAAGTTCATAGCTAACAGCACAATTACCCTCAGGTCTTTTTCATTCTCCACCTCCCGAGTGTACCACACAGTTGGTACATTTCTCTTGGGTTACTGCTACCCATATGCAGTACTTTGCATTTGTCGATGTTAAACTTCAGTTGCCACTTCTCAGCCCATCTGCCTAACTTTTCTAGATCCTGTTGCAGTAGCATAATGTCTTTACTGCCATTAACAACCCTGCCAACCTTTGTATCATCTGCAAACTTGGACATTAAGCCTGATATACCTTCATCAATATTATTGATAAATACACAAAACAATACAATGGTCCTCAGCATCAAACTCTGGGGAACGTCATTAATAACATTAGTCCACTAGAGCAGTGTCCATAGATTACCACTCTCTGCCGTCTCCCACTCAACCATCCCTTTATCCACTGCAGTGACTTGCCCTTAATGCCATACCACTCCAATTTGTAAAGCAGTCTTCCACGTGCAACAGTATCAAAAGCGTTCCTAAAATCCAAGTATGTGATATCGAAATTATTTTTTGCATCCAGTTCCTTTGTGCCCACATCATAGTATCCAATCAAATTGGTCAGACAAGACTTCCCCTTAACAAACCCATGCTGTGTCCAAACTATTACTGAGTCTTGTCTAGGTGATCCTGCATCATTTCTTTAACCAGTGACTCCATTATTTTCCCCAGAACAGAAGTTAATCTAACAGGTCTACACTGGTGTTCAAAGAAAGTGTATTACCCCGTAAAATTGTAATTGTCTGAATAACAAAGGTATACGGCAATATTTCTTACAGATTGCATCAGATAAGATTGACACACATACGTGATGACATAATATTGCATCAGCTGTTACTTTCAGCTATATAAGCATGCTCTGCAAAGAGTTGCAATCATTCTTTGCATGTGTCAGGATGGCGAGTTACGTGCAGTTGATGCCACGAAGAAAGAGTGCTATCGTTGCTTTACATGAGGAAGAATGTTCTTCCAGTCATATTGCTTATTCAGTGTCTTGTAATCAGTCAACAGTGAGTAGATTTCTTTCCAAACTCAAGAATACATTTTTCCTATCACCAGAACCATGGTTCTGATGATAGGAAAAAAGGAACCGGATGCAAACGAGTCTTAACACCAAAACAGGACCCCATTTTGAAGTGCTTGTGCCTTAAAAACCTTAAAGCTTCTTTGTCTGAGCTGAAAAGAGAATGGGAAGAACATACAGGAGTGGTAGCAAGTGCAGTAATAGTCAGAAGATGCCTCTTCAAAAATGGACTTGTAGCCTGTCGTCCTAAGAAGCCCCTTCTCACACAAAAATTTAACAAGGTCTGATTAATTTTGTGTAAGGAGCATTTCAAATGGATCCCCGAGAAGTGGAAATCAGTTATTTTCTAGGATGAGAAGAAATTCAACCTGCATGGCTGTGATGGGAGACAAACGATTCACCGTAGACGTGGTGAAGAAAGAGTGCTGCAAGCCAGACTGTACTGTGTCTACGGTGAAATTCCCTACCAGCCAAATGATATGGGGGTGCATTTCATATCGTGGAGTAGGTCACCTGCAGTTTATAAAAGGTTCCGTAAATGCCAATGGATACCTGGCTATATTGGAAGGCAAATTGCTGCCAACCATTAAAGACCATTTCAACCTGCCAAGTAACTGCATCTTTCAGGATGATTCTGCTCCTTGTCATCGGGCAAAAAGTGTAAGTAGTGCACTTCTGTAGTTACTTTAGCTTCATTTCTGCATTAGAGGTTCGACAGTAATGTATTTACATTTGTTTCAGGTGAAAATATGGTTGGAAGAACGGTCCATTACAATTCTTAGCTGGCCAGGAAACAGCCCTGACCTGAATTCTATAAAGAACTTGGTATCGTGTGGAATCTGCAGTTTCCAGAAAGAAACCAAAGACCCTTTGTGAACTTCAGGAAGCCATAATTCATGTTTGGAACCACGAACTCTCAGTTGATTATCTTCAGAAATTGATCTTGTCAATGCCTCGACAATGTGCTGCTGTCATCAGGGCCAGAAGCAGTTCAACTAAACATTATTTTGCACCTAGTAAACTTTTCATTTTGTTTTCCATTTAAAATGATAAACTGAAGCAAATTGAGGGCTTCTGATAAAATTTCGCCCATAACTGTCGTGTTTACCAAACACGACAATTATTGCTGAAACGTTATCAAAACATTTGCAACCTTTATACAACAGTTTTACCAAAACTGTTGTATAAATTTCTAACAGTTTTGCCAAAACTGTTAGAAATGTGAAATTCCTAGGTGATGCACTTTCTTTAAACACCAGTATATAATTATTTGTGTTACCCTTTGAACCCACTTTGTGAATTAGGGATACATTTGCACATCTCCAGTCCATGGGGACTTCCCCTGAATCTAAGGATGCTCTCATAATTATGGCGGCTAAGGATTTGCTAAACTTCCTCACTGCCTTCTTCAATATAACTGGATAGATTCCATCTACCCCAGCTTCATTTATTTCAAACTTTTCAGTACAAGTCAGAATTTGTAATACATCTTAGTTGTTTTCAGTATCAGAGTCAAGAATTCCATTGAGCAGAAACCTTATGAAAATGCAAGTGACCCTACATGACATTTTCCACAAATCCAGCACTCTGAGACTTTGTGGACAAATGTATAACTTGTTATACGGCAATCTTCCAGAAATGGTTCCTCTACTTTCTTCACATGTATTAGCTTCACCCTTTATCAGCTGTTGTTGGGCACTCTTAAATTTCTGCATCATAAATGCAGATTTTCCAGGAACATCTTCCACTTAAGGTACTTAAACTACCATGCAACTATACTACAGAGGTGTCTGCCATCGTACTAGTTAACAGACACCCCATTTCGGGGTATAATAGAAATGTGATATTTTAAAAAAGCAGAAATCATAAAACACCCTGTTTAGATGATTACTTAGGAAGAAAGAATTAACTGACGATAAAGTTGTTGTTAAAATGCACCCTTAAAGACTCAAAAATTGACATTCTATCCTATTTACAAAGAGGGTTATAGAATATTTATATTATGCTTATTTTGCAACCTTTTACATTCTACTTGACTTCTTTTTTATTTCATTGTAAAAAAAGACATTCCATAAAAAAAAGGCTATATAATATTTATAAAATTTTTTGTATTGTTAATAACCAGAATTACAATATTAATTAAATTCTTACAACAATTAATTTTAAACTTTATATGTATTGAAATAATCATAATGAAATCTCCAATTATATAAACCAACCTTTCCTGACGCACATGCATGAGAGAGGAAATGAAAAACTGTTAAAAAAAATGTGTTCAAATGAAAAGTATTGCTAAGTATATATATTTTTTTTGATAAAATAAATCAGGTTTATTATTATTATTAGCCATAAGGTGCAAGGAAGCCTGAGGCTTATTCTGCACTAGACAAGAAGAAAATTCTGTTGTTGTTATTTGGTTTTTAGGAGCATTAGCAACTAAGGCCATATTACTCTGGAGATATGCGGTGGTCATTCCCTGACCTTTCCGCATCCTCCGTATTTGGTAGTCACGGGCTCGAACCCCGGTCTAATCAAGAAGCATGTGCTATGCACTGCAACTACTGCCCACGGAGCCGCCAAAGAAAATTCTGAGTTACCCAGAGAGAGAGAGAGAGAGAGAGAAGTAGAAAGGAATCACGAAGAAAGAGAAGAATGATGATATCCAGCTCAGGACCCTGGGTGTGCCAAGCCCATACTCACCAGATGAGAAGGGTCGGTAATGGTTTCACAAAGGCTGATGGTAGGCCCTTTACTGCTTTTAAAATTTATTAGTGATATTGAATATGTATTGTAAACAATTATGTAAAACATTTGATGTTAATATTTATAAAAAAGTTTCCTTTAGTGTTTATAACTCTTGCAATAAAATTTTCCAAATTAAATTAATTAAAGCACAGGCTATAATTCGGTTAATTTTATTAAAATTACACTAATTTTGCATTCCAGGAACTTGTAAAATTCAACAAAATATAGAAATAAAATATCTGTTATTAAAATTGCTCATTTTTTTTTTTTTAGATATAATACGCATGAATACTCAGATATCATAAGCATGAATACTCAGATATCAAATTTTTAATTAATCTGGTCACCCTAAATCATACCACTTATTGCACTCATCTCACTAACTGTTTTAGGTTATGCACCTTCAGAAACAAAAAAGGTTCTGTGTTCCACTCTATTGAAAATTGGGCACTCTGGAATTTCTACAGTATAAATGCAGATATCGCAGGCACATCCTCCACTTGAAGTGCAACAATACTATATACGTGTTTCTCATCATACCCACATACTCATACTGCACTCATCATCCCGTTTAGGTTTTGCACCTCAGAAACAGAAAAAGGATAATGGATCTGCGGCCACTCTTTCCATAATCACTTCCTCTTACCTGTATGCACTATAACAAACAATTGTAGAGTTCCCAAATTTTGTACAACTACTATACTGTTAGCATTAGCATTAGTAGAGGCATTTGATGCAAGAAAGCAAGCTTATGCAGCATCAGCCAAAAAAAAAAAAAAAAAACCCACTTCCACTTCACCCCTCTGTTCGTTCAAAATACCTGTCCAGCTGAGCCTTAAACTTATTTAGGCTATCAACCTCCACTACAAGGGATGGAAGTCTGTTCCACCAACCAACCACCCACTGGCTAAAGGCAAATTTCCGCACGTCTATCCTACATCTGTCTTTCCTCAATTTGAATTTATGCCCTCTCAGGTGATTTTTCTGAGCTAGAGGGAGAATCCCATCAGCATTGAGCATGCTCAAACCATTCAAGGCTTTAATACACCTCTATCAGATCACCTCGCTGGTGCCTAGTCTCCAAACACTGTAATTTGCAAAACTTAAGCCTTTCTTCGTAAGAGCACCCCTTTGTTCCATTCACTAATCTTGTTGCCCTTCTCTGTACTCGTTCCAGCAGCTCTACATCCTTCTTGAAATGAGGCCTCCCGACCTGTATACAGTACTCTAGGTGTGGCCTGACCATTGCCTTATACAAGGGAATAATCACTTCCTTATCCCTGCTGGAAAAATTCCTGTATATCATTGACAATACTCCATGAGCTACTCTTACAGCCCGTCTGCACTGCTCAGAGAACTTCATATCTGCCTGCACAACCACCCCCAAGTCCCTTTCATTCTCTACCACTGTCAGTGTAGTACCACAGAGTTGATACGTTGCTCTGGGGTTGCTGTTTCCCATGTGTAGTACTTTACATTTGTCAATGTTAAACTTCATTTGCCACCTCTCAGCCCATCTGCTCAACCTTTCCAGATCCTGTTGCAGTAGCATAGTGTCAGTAGTGTCCTTGACAACCCTGCCAACCTTTGTATCGTCTACAAACTTGGACATTAAGCTTGATATACCATCACCAATATCATTTATAAATACAGAAAACAATAATGGGCCAAGCCCTGAGGGACTCCACTAATAACATCAGTCCATGATGAGCAGTGTCCATTGATTACAACTCTCTGTCTTCTCCCCCTCAACCACCCCTTTATCCATAGCAGCAATTTGCCTCCAATGTCACACTGCTCCAATTTGTGTAGCAGTCTTCCATGTGCAACAGTATCAAAAGCCTTTCTAAGATCCAAGTATATAATATCAAAGCTATTCCCTGCATCCAGTTCTTTTGTGACTGCATCATAGTATCCAATCAAATTGGTCAGGCAAGACTTCCCCTTAACAAAACCATGCTGTGTCCGAGTTATAACTGAAGTCTTGTCTAAATGATCCTGCAGTGCTTCTTTAATCAGTGCCTCCATTAATTTTCCTGGAACAGAAGTTAAGTTCACAGGTCTATAATTAATTGTGTCAGCCTTTGATCCTCCTTTGTGAATTGGGGTCACATTTGCACATTTCCAGTCTATGGGTACCTCACCTGAGTCCAAGGAAGCTCTCATAATTATGGCTAAGGGTTTGCTTATTTCCTTTGCTGCCTCCTTTAATATAACTGGATAGATCCCATCCACCCCGGGTGCCTTTCTTGTGTTTATCTTCAACAATTTCTCCTCCACTTTACTCCCAGTTATTTCAAGATTCTGTAGCTTACTGCTAGAGTTGAATACACCTCTGGCATTCCCCTCGCTGAATAACTCCTCATGTGTGAATGTCGATGCAAAATATTCATTTAGTTTGTTAGCTACCTGCGCAGGATCATCAACAGTTGACCCATCAATATCAAGTGGACCAATCTGATTCATCCCCTTCCTTCTAGAGTTTACATAAGTAAAGAACTCTTTGCTGTTTTTCTTTGCATCCCTTGCCAAGGATTTCTCGTAATCTGCCTTCGCCTGCCTAACCTCCTTTGTAACTTGGTTGCATATCAACTTGTATCTATCATAGGCTTCTGTGTCATGTGTTAATTTGTAAGTATCCCATGCATTTTTCTTCTCTGCCATATGCCTCATTAGTTCATCTGACATCCATTTTGGCTTAAACCTTGAACAATATTTCTTAGTTGGTATGTAAAGCCTAGTAGCTTCCAAGATAAGTTCTTTGAATGCTTCTCATTTTGAATTTGCTGTTGGTAACATCATCAGTTGGTCCCACTGTATAGAATTTAAATACTGTCTCAGTCCATCGTAGTCGCCTTTACAGAAGCAATAACCCTTCCCTTTACCCCTAACTGCAGTTACCTCTTTGAGTAAATCCCACTTCAGCACACTGTGATCACTGCCACCTAGTGGTTCATTTATCTGCTGATTCTTAATGCATGAAGAATCACTGCTGATAATCAAATCAAGAGTATTACTCCCTCTAGTTGCCTCCCGAACATGCTGATGTAGAAAACAATCATCCAATAAATCCACAAAAGCCTTGCTAGTGTGTGAGTGACCAACCCACAAATTCCAGTCAATATCTGGGAAATTAAAATCCCCCATTATAAGACACTCTGATTTACTGGCCCACTCTATTTCCCTGTACAGTTTCTTATTATACTCATCAGAGTCATTAGGCCTATAGCACACTCCTACTCTCAATTTTGATCTCCCAATGCTTATGTCACACCAAACTGACTCAACACTGCACTGTCCAGCGATGTCGACTGGCTTCACTTCCTTGGTTTTTATGTGTTTCTTAACTAATAGCATAACCCCTCCCCCCTTCCTATCCTGTCTATCCTTTCTGTAGACGTTGTACCCCCCAAATTGCAGTTCTGCATCCCTTATATCTGTGTGACACCACGTCTCTGATATCCCCACAATATCTGCCTTTGATGTTTTGAGCAATACCTCAAATTCATCAAATTTATTTACTAAACTCCTAGCATTGGTGTACACGCAAGTATACATGCACCTGTTTCTATTCTTAGCTACCCTAACACAACCCATGTGTTTACTTGTACCGCAATGGCTCCCAGCAGTCTCTGAAATATCATGCATCTTGTTTTTCAGGCTTCTGCTCATTCTAATAGAAGCAGTGCAAGAATCTCTTTCACCTCTGCCAGTGGCTACTGTTAATCTATTGGTCTTTGTCTCCCCCCCAAGCTAGCAGTTTTCCGACCCACCTAACACTGCCTCGATAGCATCAGCAAATATTCTTGCACCCTTTCTATTTAAGTGTATCCCATCCCTGTAGAAGCAATCTCTCCTGTTCATGTGTGCTCTGAAAAAATAATAATAATAAAAATAAATAAATAAATAATAATCATCATCATGCATTTCTGATTACCCTTTCTTTCTAACTAGATACAACTCTACTGAAAAATCACGGCAAATTACGGATTTAACTGAAATAATTTATTTTTTATTTTTTTTTATTTACTGGGCAATTGAATAACATCATCCAATTAACAAACAAAACAAACTACAAAAATAAATAAACAAATATAAACTCAAAATCAGACAATTTTAACAATACACCGAATGCTCCAAGTACATCCGGCGTAATTTTCATTAGTTAATGTAAAATTATCGCCTAATTAACCCCTCACCATTTTTACGAAGTTCACTTAAAAATGAAGGATCCACATAATTATCTGGTACTCCCTGCTTTTGATACAAAACTTTTCTCCATCGTGTCCCCATCATTCATCTTTCAAAAATTAATTTTACATCTCTCTCTCACTTATTACTTCTTTTTATTTGTTTTTAGTTTATTTTTTCGTCTGCTCCATGACAGGGACACAGCGGAAAGTACTTTACGATCACACGAGTAAACATCAAGAAACCCTATTAATAACCTTCCTTTACGAGAAAAACACTCAAGGGATTTAATAACTACGCATATCTTTATAATTAAAATGAATGATTTTAGTTATCAAATAAGCATAGCTTTGTCGTGACATTCTTATAACTTATCTTTAACACACAAGGTAGTAATACCTTAGTACTATGCTCTGTGGTACTATGTATCCCAGTATTATTAATCTATAGATAAAAAAAACCCCACTAGGTGGCAGTGATCACAGTGTATTGATTTGGGATTTACTTAAAAAGGTTTTAGGGTTGGAAGCCTGAGACTACGGAAAACTCAAAAGTTCAGATGAACTAATGAGACATGTGGCAGAGAAGAAAAATGCATGGGATACATACAAATTAATGGGTGACATGGAAGCCTATGATAGATATAAGTTGGTCTGTAACCAAGTCACAAAGGAGATTAGGCAGGCAAAGGCAGACTACGAAAAATCCTTGGCAAAGGATGCAAAGAAAAACAGAAAAGAGTTCTTTACCTATTTAAACTCAAGAAGGAAAGGGATGAATCAGATTGGTCCACTGGATATTGATGGTTCAACAGTTGAGGATCCTGCTCAGGTGGCTAACAATCTAAACGAGTATTTTGCATCTACATTCACGCATGAGGAGTTATTCAGGAAGGAGAATGATGTAGGTATAGTAAACATTGGAAGTGAGCTGGATGATTTTGTAATAACTGAGAGGAAAGTGGAGGATAGATTGTTGAGGATAAACATAAAAAAGGCACCTGGGGTGGATGGAATCTATCCAGTTATATTAAAGGAGGCAGCAAAGGAAGTAAGCAAACCCCTAGCCATAATTATGAGAGCTTCTTTGGACTCAGGGGAGGTACCCATAGACTGGAGATGTGCAAATGTAACCCCAATTCACAAAGGAGGATCAAAGGCTGACACAAGTAATTATAGACCTGTTAGTTTAACTTCTGTTCCAGGTAAATTAATGGAGGCACTGGTTAAAGAAGCACTGCAGGATCATCTAGACAAGAATTCAGTTATAGCTCAGACGCAGCATGGTTTTGTTAAGGACAGGTCTTGCCTGACCAATTTGATTGGATACTATGATGTAGTCACAAAAGAACTGGATGCAGGGAATAACTTTGATATTATGTATTTGGATCTTAGAAAGGCTTTTGATACTGTTGCACATGGAAGACTGCTGCACAAATTGGAGCAGTGTGGCATTAGAGGCAAATTGCTGCTATGGATAAGGGGATGGTTGAGTGGCAAAAGACAGAGAGTGGTAATCAATGGACACTGCTCAACGTGGAATAATGTTATTAGTGGAGTTCCTCAGGGTTCAGTGTTGGGTCCGTTGTTGTTTTCGGTGTTTATGAATGATATTGATGATGGGATATCAAGTTTAATGTCCAAGTTTGCAGATGATACAAAGGTTGGCAGGGTTGTTAAGGACACCACTGACGCTATGCTGCTGCAACAGGATCTGGAAAGGCTGAACAGATGGGCTGAGAGGTGGCAAATGAAGTTTAACATTGACAAATGTAAAGTACTACATATGGGAAACAGTAACCCCAGAGCAACGTATCAACTCTGCGGTACTACACTGACAGTGGTGGAGAATGAAAAGGACCTGGGGGTAATTGTGCAGGCAGATATGAAGTTCTCTGAGCAGTGCAGACGGGCTGCAAGAGTAGCTCATGGAGTATTGTCAATGATATACAGGAATTTTTCCAGCAGGGATAAGGAAGTGATTATTCCCTTGTATAAGGCAATGGTCAGGCCACACCTAGAGTACTGTATACAGGTCTGGAGGCCTCATTTCAAGAAGGATGTAGAGCTGCTGGAACGAGTACAGAGAAGGGCAACAAGATTAGTGAATGGAACAAAGGGGTGCTCTTACGAAGAAAGGCTTAAGTTTTGCAAATTACCGTGTCTGGAGACTAGGCACCAGCGAGGTGATCTGATAGAGGTGTATAAAGCCTTGAATGGTTTGAGCATGCTCAATGCGGATGGGATTCTTCCTCTAGCTCAGAAAAATCACCGGAGAGGGCATAAATTCAAATTGAGGAAAGACAGATGTAGGATAGACGTGCGGAAATTTGCCTTTGGCCAGCGGGTGGTTGGTTGGTGGAACCGACTTCCATCACTTGTTGTTGAAGTTGATAGCCTAAACAAATTTAAGGCTCAACTGGACAGGTATTTCGACCGAACGGAGGGGTAAAATGGGAGTGGTGTGTTTTTTTTTTTTTTTTTGGCTGATGCTGAATAAGTTTGCTTTCTTGCATCATATGCCTCTACTAATGCTAATGCTAATGCTAACTCACAAATCGAACAAGTTAGTGCATAGCATCATTTTAGTTTATTATTATTATTATTATTATTATTATTATTATTAGCCATATGATGCAATGAAGCCTGAGGCTTATGATGCACCAGCAAAAAAATTTCCTGTGTTACCCTGTGTGTGTGTGTGTGTGTGTGTGAGAGAGAGAGAGAGAGAGAGAGAGAGAGAGAGAGAGAGAGAGAGAGAGAGAGAGAGAGAGAGAGAGAGAATTCGTAGTACTGTATATCACAGCAGTAGGTGAAATAGCATCGTTTTTGATAAATCTCATATAGTCAATAACTTCACAACGAGTTGCCCTGATATTGCACTATCTCGATTAAGCAATCCTTCACTGTTTGAGAAGACTAATGTTACTTATTCTCGGCGGATACCACCACCTAGACGGAACCGTTTCAAGGCTTCTTTGTAAAAATCTGTGGAATAATAACTGTTATCCACATCTCTGTCCCTGTTAGACATAGAAAAGCGAAAAGGCAGAGGAAAGTGATAGTAAGATAAGAAAAGAAGAAATACTGTCGAAAGAGGATAGTTACTTCTCAAACTGACACAATTAGTTCACCAAAATAAATCCCTCGAATAGGCAACGCTCCCCCAGTAGGGAAGACTGTTGTTACCTATTCTCGGCAACATAAACTCCTCCAGACGGCATCGTTTCAAGGCTTTTTATATAAATCTGTGTGGGATATCTGTCTTATTCACATCTCTGTCCCTACAAGATCTAGAAGAAGAAAAAAAAAGTTGAGGCAAGTGATATTAGGGGAGGAAGAAGAAGATATGCCTTCGAAAAATGAAAGGAGTAGTAACTCTCCAAACTCATTCAACTCATAAACTCCTTAAATAGGCCACACTTACCCATTAGGGAAGATTGTTGTTACCCATTCACGGCAACATCAAGCTCCTCCAAATTCTAGATTTTTTGGCCATTTCGTGGGTTATTGGCCTCATTGGGCGGGTAGGTACCCTGGTGATACAATAAGTTGGTCGGTGGTAGTGGGGTTTTAGCAGCATCGGTAACTAAAGCCATGTTGCTTCGTTTATATTTCCTGTAAATTGCGTGTGTTCTGTGGTCGATTTTCTGTTTGCTGGACGATAAACCCCAGTTTCCGGGACAAAACACCATGCAACACTCACCTGAGACCGACTAATTCAGCCACGTTGTGAAAAATACATATAAAAATTCCTCCCGTCATCGACAGGATTTCAACTCAGGCCTTTACCACCCGGTGTGCTACCCAAAAGGGCGATATATTCAGTGAAAGTTAGGAAGTATAACTCCACAATATGAGAGATGCCAGATGGTGTGAAGAGGAAAAAATTAATTAATGATATTTATGAGGCTATATCAGGCTTGTGTCAAAGTTTGCAGATAATACAAAGGTTGGCAGGGTGGTTAATGACGGTATGCTACTGCAACAGGATCTAGAAAAGTCAGGCATATGTGCTGAGATATGACAATTCAAGTCTAGCATTGATAAATGCAAAGTAGTGCATATGGGTAGCCAGGGCCGCTGCGACCCTATGTGCCGCCAGTAAGCAAAATCAAATTTGCCGCCTCAAAATATTTTGATTAAAAAATAAATTTAGGCATAAATAATTATTAATTTATTGAAAAAGAAAACAATTACAGCATATCTCACATATAATATAATGAAACAACAAACAACAAAAATAGCAAAATCATTCTGAAATTCTGGAAATAATCTTTAAAATTATAATCACAGTAATCGTACTTTATTACAATAATAAAATAAAAGGAAAATTGTAATGTTATACAAATTTGTTTCCTTGCTTTAAGAGACGCGAATTTAATAATTATTTTATTTATGTTTATTTGTTCCAAATTATCATTTTCTATTGAACTTATTTCCAAATTAGAGAGGCGTTGTTGAAACATTGTCGTCGTAAATAATTTTTGATTAATTTTAATTTTGAAAAACTGCGTTCAACCGAGGCAAATGAAACTGGTAAAGTTATAAAAATTGGCATTAGCTTTAGTAGTGGCATATGATGCAAGACAGCAAACTTATACAGCATCAGCCAAAAAAAGGTGGGAAAAACCCTCTTCTCGTTCAATTGTCCATCCGCTTGAAAAGTTTGTCCAGTTCCTCCTTGAATTTATTTAAATTATCAACTTCCGCAACGCAGATGGAAGTTTGTTCCAGCATTCAACCACTCGCTGGCTAAATGCAAATTTCCGAACATCTATTCTTCAACTGTCTTTCCTCAATTTGAATTTATACCCTCTCAACTGCGTAATCTGAGCAAGAGGAAGAATTCTATCAGCATTCAGCTTGCTCAAAGCATTTAAAGCCTTAAACACCTCAATCAGATCACCTCGCAGGAGTCTAGGCTCCAGATACTGCAATCTGCAGAACTTAAGCCTTTCTTGGTAAGAGAAAGTTCCCCTCATTTGCATAAATCCTTAATGCTATATTTGGAAAAGTATCTGTAAAATCGTTTTTAAAAATATATTGTAACACTTCAAATGGAGTAATATTGTCTTTAATATGAATTTTAAGTACTCTTAAGTTCTTCAAATAATGCTAAACCATCAATAACAGACTCATTACGATCAATGTCACTTAATTTAATATGTAAATTTTTTCAATGATTTAATAAATCGTCATATGACCATTTTTTTAATTCAGAAATATTATGAAATAATTTAAATATTTCTACGTGTTCTTTCATGTTTCTAAACCTTTCAGTTGACGAGAAAATTGTTGTGTCCATAATTTGAAAAAAAAATTAATTTTTAAATTTTGTTTCGGATCCCGAATAGCTTCCTCTAATTTCATAATCGAAATGACATCTTTTCAATCTTTTCCTTACAGTGCTTGCTACTGGAAACGAAGCGTCAATGCCAATGATAGTAGCACATTATCAGCCGAATCAAAAAATTTTTTGGATGCTTCCTCTACTCTATTTTCTTTAAAATACTTCGTGATTTCCCATTGGTAGGGGTGTAAGGTAAGAATGTTCCATGTTTCCCATGCTATTTGATTCATACGCAGAAGCACTGATGAAATAGTTCAAAGAAGAGCAGAAAGGAGGTGTAAAAGCAGGAGGAGAGAAGATAAAGACAATATGATTTGCAGATGACTAGATATTGATTGCTAATAATGAAGAATTACAGAGCTCCATGAGGGGTAGATGTGTGGGACATCTTAAACAGCACAATAAGGGAGTACAATATTAAGATTAACAGCAATAAAAGGAAGGTAATGTTAATTTCAGAGTGGATCCGGAAGAAGAATCAATATAACATTAGGTGGAATAATATTGGAACAGGTCAACAGATACAGATATTTGGGAAGCATAATGACAGAAAATGGAAAAAGCCTGGAATAAATAAAATGAAGAATTGCAATGGGCAAAGAGGCATTTAGTAAGAGAAAGGAACTATTGAGAAGAAATTTCAAGTAGTTAAGAAAGAAAAGGGTGAAAACATTAATATGGACTGTTGTATTATACGGCTCCGAGACGTAGACACTGGGAAAGAGGAAATTTGACGACTAGAAGCTTTCGAGATGTAGGTGTGGAAGAGAACGGAAAGGGTGAAATGGGTGGACAGAGTGAGTCATGAGATTTTTAGAAAAGTAGAAGAGAGAACGTTAGTAAAGAATTAAGAAGACAAAAATAACTTTATAGGATTTTGCCCATGTATTAAGAAGAGAAGGCATGTAGAGGCAAGGGATTGAGGGGTATATGTGTGGGAAGAGAGCTACTGGGAGAAGGAGAATTTGAATGATGGATTGGATGATAACAGTAAATTATACAGGAATTAAAAGGA
This sequence comes from Mastigoproctus giganteus, assembly GCF_048544385.1. Classification (NCBI taxonomy): domain Eukaryota; kingdom Metazoa; phylum Arthropoda; class Arachnida; order Uropygi; family Thelyphonidae; genus Mastigoproctus; species Mastigoproctus giganteus. The sequence continues at coordinate 124,450,712 of NC_143576.1, read as the reverse complement.
TAGCACAAGATAGAGAATCATGGCGTCAATGGAGCCCTGAACCTGCCTGAGGGCAGAGAACTTTAAGAAAGAGAAGATTTTGTAACTGCAAAATATAAATATGAAACAGATACAGGTAAGCAAATTAACGTGTCTACAATTTCATGTACTGTATTTATTTCAAATTAATTATTTGCCTGCCTTGTTGAATACTGGTTAGCAGTGGCTGATCCAGAAAAAAAACATGTCAGGAGAAGCACCATTTGTGAAAGGGAGACACCAAGACACCATTTTGTGCCTCCTTTGTACACAAACAAAGCACAAAATAATGCACAGAACAAAACAAATATGTCACTCAAACATAATGTGACTGGCGGACACAGGCACGCAGCTAAAGCCTGATTTACTTTGAAGTAAATATTACATATGACCAAACCGAGCTAGAATGGTGATAGCATCAGTGTTGCCAACTGTAATCAGTTGAAAATAGCCAAGCCACAATGCAGAAATAGATAAAATCCTATATTAACAATGAAGAAAAAAAATTTTTTTTTTTTTTTTTTTTTTGTAGCTAAAGGGAATTTAAACGATTGGTGTATATTCTCCGAAAAACGACAGGAGGACACGTGCCCTATCCTGAATTCACCATTGCTGGTAAACGATGGAAGTCGTGCTGGTCATCTGATTGGTTTTAACCACCAGCATAGCTACCCTTTTTCGGGCCCGGAGGCAAAGAACATGCTCGGGCACCTACTTAATTAAATTGCAAAAACAGGAGACAGCCAAAGACGCCGGGCCTCTAAAGGGCCCGGGCCGGGAGGCAATTGCCTTGCCTGCCTACATCGTAGCTACGCCACTGGTTTTAACCAATCATATTACCAGCGCGACTTCTGGGTACGTAGGACAGGCGGTTGGATAGGATTTAAGAGTAACACTAAGTTGAAGAATGGTAATCCCTTTGGCTCTTAATTCGTGCTTAAGACAGCCATACTATGCCACCATGCAAAGGAAGTTCCCATTATTTTGCTGGATACACCATAGATCCTACAAACACTCAGAAGACGGAGAAAGCCAACCTAATCCAACACCTGCAGGGGCATAGCAGAACAGATGGGCGCATTCGACGAAAGGAGAAGTGACAAGGAAATTCCTACCAGATATTAAAAGGGTGTACCCCTGGCCCTCTCACTGGTTTCATCCAGGACTGAATCTGACCTTTCTAATCACAGGACATAGCTCATACAACGCCAAATTGGCAGCCTTCGGCTTGGTTGATAGCCCACTATGTATTTGCGGGCAGGGGGAGACATGGAACGATCTAATGTACCGATGTGAACCCTTTGAGGACCTGCGATGCCTCCTAATAACAAGGACAATATATATGCCACTGAATCAAGTCTCACTTACTCGAAACGGAGCACGACTTACAAAGCGCTCTCACGCTTCGCTCAGGACGTATTCTCCAGGAGAAGAACGTTGATTGCTATTCACGGTACCAACTAAAAACAACTCGAATTAGATGAAGAAGTGACAACACACACACACACACACACACACACACACACACACACACACACACACACACACACACACACACACACACACACACACACACACACAGGAAATTCGAAATTTGAGACATTCCACTCACTGGTTGGACAACGTATAACCGGCCAGTCACGCAAATTGAACCTCGAGTGGACCAAAAACTACTAACATCAAGACCTCACTGGACAGGGCTTTTCTCCAGGAATGACTCACAGCAGACCTTCGACAACTGATATGGACTCTGTGAAAACTCCGAGCTATGCTGGCGCCATTGGCAATCTGTACCTCACTCTCTTGTGAGGTGCCCCTAGCTTTCCCCTTCCTGGTGGGGGGAGGAGACAGCGTGCTGTCCCCTCCACACCACCCCACTCTTTGCCTGGTGAGGCATGAGCCTGCCTCACTCATACTCTGTGGCCTTCTTCCCTATTGTCCCCAAACTTCGATTCCCTGTGTTGCAACGATGTTTAGAGTGTTCCCATAAAATACGGATTCTACTTTAGATTATCAATTCCCTGGACTGTGACGACCATTTCAGTGGATGCAGCATCGCTTTCTCTACCTGCAGGTAAAATTTTATCTTTTATTTGATGTGGGAAGGCCATTTTACAAGCAAGTGAAATATATCGTCGTATCTTCCCTATGGAAACCCACGTGGTCGCCGTAGCGATAGTGTCACTGAGGCAGTGAAACCTGTAAACTGTGAAACTGACTGGGAACGGAGTTCTCCCAGGAAACTTTTAAACTGGTCACCTCACATACAACGTCTTTATTTTAGATCCTAGCAGTTTATTTTACCTTTTACCATGTTTATCGCCAGTCTCCTTTGTTCGCCACCATATTGTTTCACTTAGCGAACCTACGTTTTTCGAGTTGGCATTAAGAAACTTCCTGCTAATTGGCTATAAATTCTAGCTGTTTTGAACAACTTCAAAAAAAAAATAATAAATAATAATAATAATAAATAAATAATAATAATAATAAATGGATAAATAATAATAGGTGAATAATAATAATAAATAAATGATAATAAATAAAATAGTAATAATAAAGAACAATAAAATTAAATAATATGTCAAAAATTGAATCTCAAACGGGAAACAGTACTCCCGTAGTTGTGCTATTGCGCCCTTCATGCAGAGCACGGCACACCTCAAGCAACGAGGAATTACTTGAAAACACCTGCCGAAACTCAGCTCTGATTAAACGGTTCAACAACAAACCAGCTAAGTTAGGCACTGATGTTTCCTCGCAACGGGACCCAAATAATAGTAATATTATTGTTGATGAGGAGGTGGCGAGTGTGGACACCAATATGAACAACTCCACCCCTCCAGCTGAACGAAAACGGCCAAAACCCAAAAAAAAAAACTCAAGAAATCCACTAAAACCTGTTCTCCTTCAGCTGCTCTCTGGGAGAACCTAGAAGAAGAACTGAACTCCATGCAGTCCTCACTAGATAAGGATTGCTCTCACTTGGAGAAAATTATGATCCTCAGGTCCATGATAGAATGCTGCCTTCGCTTTGAAGGAAGCAGAGTAACCAAGCCAGCTGCCCAAAAAGTTAGAGGCTGCTGGGGTACCCTCGAGAAAATGTTATATGACTTAATACTACAACTAAGAGCAATCAATGAACAACTGAGGGAAACAAATTATACTTTGACAAAGGCCCTCAGTAGTCCAGCTCGGACCATCCATAGCACTCAGAACTCTATGCTCCCAGATCTGACAGCACAATCAAACCGCCAGATACGACCAGCACTTCTCCCTGCACCTATCTCAGAATCAACTTATGCTGCTATGGTACAGCGACCAAAAATTAATGCCCATCCTCCCAATCACACTGCCTTACCACCAGCCAGTATTGGCTGCCACCTTATGGACAGTGCACCGAATATCACGGTTAATGATTATCACCAGACCAAGAACCGGGAACCAAGTGAAATGCCACAGCGCCCCCGGTCCTATTCAGATGCGCTGAGGATCCAACCAATGGCAGATAAGCTATTTGCCCCTCCCGATACCAGACAATAGAGAACAAAACCTTGTCATCCTTCGTGCGACCCAAGAAGGTTGCTTTACTTCAAGCGAGACTGTCAAGGAGGTTGTTACTACCAACTTGAAACCTCAAATGAAAACCATAAAAATTAAAAGCCTCAGAAAAATCCGTAATTCTGGGATCATCATTGAGACTGCTTCCAAAAAAGATGCAGAAAACATTATCCAAATCCCACAGATAAATGAACTTGGTCTTAGCGCTGAGATACCCAAACCAAAAGGCCCATCTATTGTAATCTTTGATGTCGAAAAAGGAACTTCCAAAGATGACCTCCTTGAGGAAATATATGACAGGAACCTTGCTGATCATATCACTAGACATGAAATTCAAAGTGAACTTAAAGTCAAGTGCTCCACTAAATCCAGATCGGGTACTTCTTGCAACTGGGTAGTCGAACTCTCCCCGAAGATATGGAAAATATTATCCCAACAACAACGAACATTTATCGGCTGTAGCTCTTGCCGGTTCAAGGAGCACATACCTACCATCAAGTGCTTTAAATGTCTCCGATTTGGACACACATCCCATTTCTGTGCCCGACAAGACTTCACCTGTGGCCACTGTGCTGAACGCGGACACACCTACAACAATTGTCCAAACAAAACTCGAGCCCCTAACTGCGCCAACTGCAAAGCAGCAAAAATGGATCCCAATCACTCCGTCCGGGATGTCAAATGTCCAATCTATTTAAGGGTATTGAGAACCATCCAGAACAAAACCGACTATGGCTGTACACCGTAATCGCCATTCCACCAACGTCCTCAAAATTCTCCAACTGAATGCCCAAAGAGCCAGAAATGTGGTCGAACAAATTAGAATGAAAATGGATGAAGAAGAAATTGATATCCTCTGCGCTCAAGAGCCCTACACCCACAAGGGACGGGTACAGGGCTACCCTCGCGCATATAGGATCATTGAGACAACCACAGATACTCCATGGGCAGCCATCATTATTAGGAATACTACAATTACAGTCACAAAGATCGACTCCTTATGCACCCCCTTTGGTGCTTGTGCACACATTATCTGCCAACAGGGCTCTCTGCACGTAGTCTCATTGTACTGCCGACCACGAACTGATATCGCACCATATATTGAATATCTCCAGTCAGTCATAACTCTCTTACCTTCCAGCAAAATCCTAGTAACGATGGATGCCAATTGTAGATCTCGCTTGTGGCATAGCCGGGTGGATGGTCATGTAGTTTCCCAGAATGGACAGCGATTAGAAGATTTCCTTTCATCTTCTCCATTTGAGGTCCTTAACAAACCACATCACCTTTCTACCTTCAGCAATACCCTGTGGGAAAGCAACATTGATGTTACCCTTGCCACACGGTCCATAGCACAAAAGTTCTCATCATGGATGGTTCATGAGGCCTGGACCACCTCAGACCACAGGGCCATCTCCTTCCATCTATCGAGACAACTTGATAGTACTCCTCCAATATACCACGATATCACCAGATACTCCATCAAAACAGCTGATTGGAATGCCTTCAAGGCCAATATAAAATCAAAGCTACAAATGGATACATCCCAACTAAACCATCTTGATCCACAAGATTGTTTGTTTGTTTGTTTGTTTTATGGCGCATTAGCATCTATGGCTATAATGCGCCAAGTCAATGATCCACAAGAGCACCTCTCCCTCCTAACAAGCACAATTCAACAAGCATGTGAGAGAACTATGAAAAAACGTCAGAAACACCTAAAAGCAGTCCCTTGGTGGTGCAGGGAACTAGAAAACCTAAGGCGCCAAGTCCAAACTGCCCGAAAAGCCTTCCAGAGAGCGAGGCACTCCTGGCCTCCTATTGAGGTCCAGGCTCTACGGGAAGCATATAGAAGATATCGAAACGACTATACAAGCCTCATTCGGCAGAAAAAGAAGGCGTCTTGGCAGAACCTTGTGACAACTACTGGAAACGCAGATCCTTGGGGGGTCGTTTATCGCATTGTTATGAACAAGCTGCCCAGGGGAGAGATGTTAAATGCAACCCTGACTCCTGATGGCAATCCAACACACACATGGGCTGAATCCATGAATAATATTCTGAATGCCCTACTTCAGACTGATGAGAGTCCCCTTAATGATGAACAAAAGCAAATTAAACAAGACAACCAGGCCTTCTCCAACAATAAAATAGAACCCCCTTTCTTCTCTGAGGAAATGAACAAAGCACTAGACAGAACAAAAATAAATAAATGCCCTGGTCATGATAATATTGAGGCTGAGGTCATCAAGAAAGCAGCAACACATCTCCCAAACCACCTATTAGCACTGTTCAACAAATGCCTTGCGAAAGGAATTTTCCCTGATTCTTGGAAACAGGCAGTGCTTCGACTCATCCTAAAAGGTCCAGATAAAGATCCTACTCTACCCAAATCTTACCGCCCCATTGCTGTTCTCCCGGTCTTGGGAAAGGTAATGGAGCGGCTGCTTCAATCCAGATTATCCACCTACTACCAGACAGCCAACTTAGACTCTCCAAAGCAGTATGGCTTTAAGCCAGGATGCTCCACTGAAGACGCTATGTACAATCTCCTCAACACAGCAAACTCAACCACAGAAAAATATCTACTGGCTATCTCCATTGACTTTGCTGGTGCCTTCGATTCCATCTGGTGGCCCAGCATTGTCAGGAGATTACGTAAACTCAATATTCCACTCAACCTCTACCGCTGTCTCCAGAACTACCTCTTCAACCGCTCAGTAACTGTTCAAACAAATTTTCAGAAAACGTCCAGACCAGTTGTTAGAGGGTGTCCACAGGGCTCAGTTCTTGGGCCCTACTTCTGGAACTTGTTACTAGATGAATTCCTTCTTATGGATCTAGGTCCTGTGGACTGCATGGCCTATGCAGATGACCTCATCCTCCTTATCAAAGCTGATTCTAGAACTCAGCTTGAGCAAATTGCCTCCCCTGCCTTAACGATCCTCCAAAATTGGGCAAACAACCACAAGTTAGTCATCTCTGGGGAAAAAACGAAGACTATCCTCCTCAAAGGATCCTTGGACATAAGAAGACCACCCCAAATTAAAGTCTCTGGGCAGACATTGCAACTCAAAACAGAACTAAAATATCTAGGAGTAACCTTCGACTCCCGATTAACATTCTTACCTCATCTTAATTACCTCTCCAACAAAATACGTCGTTATACTGCCATGATCGTAAGAATTAGCAGAGCAGACTGGGGTTTGAAGAGAAGGACTCTCATTCTACTTTACAAAACCATCTTCTTACCAGCTGTGTGCTATGGTGCAGCCATATGGTTCCCTCGTGCTATCATTGCCTGTAATAAAGCAAAGCTACATACAATTCAACGTAATATCCTACTCACTGTGACTAGAGCTTGCCGCACAGTCAGTAATCCTGCCCTGCAGGTCTTAGCAGGTACTCTTCCTCTGGACCTGGAGGTTATTCGTCGCGGCCTTGCATACCGCATAAAGAGAGGAATTCCCACCACCATTCTGGATATAACACTCGATCTAGCTAATGATCCAAAAAACGAAATGACACAGATTTACTCTAAGCTCTTCCAGCATTGGCAAAGATCTTGGGAGCAAACAACCAAAGGTGAAACAACTAAAAGATTTCTTCCACAAGTTATGATAACTGCACCAAAACCTCCTCCGTGGTACTCACCAGGCCTTCACGTCTCGTTCTTCCTCACTGGTCATGGATCGTTTCGGGCCAAGCTGCATGCCCTGGGTCTCACCGATTCTCCTCTCTGCACATGCGGTGACAATGAAGACTGGATTCACCTCATGTATAATTGCCCTCTTTATGATTTACCCAGAAGTCTCCTAATTACCAGAACTGGAAATATACCAAGTGGGCAGGAACATCTCTACATAATTGACGAAACCAACTACAAAGCCTTCACTACTTTTGCCCAGACTGTATTTGAAATGCGCCAAAGTCACCTACAGCAAACTGTTCAACGCACCCCCATCTTATAATGAACCCAAAACTCAATTCACAGAACGTATCCTGAATGGAATCAAAGAAAACACAAACAGGATATTGATCTTTATCCTGACCTAACAGGAATCTCTCGACGTTCACAAAGGAAACTATCTGACAAACCCACGAACCCAAAAAGGACTTTTCTACAATAGACACAAGACCTCCAAGCAATCCTCGAGCTTCATGAATCCATGTGCCTCCTCTCATCCCCTAAGAGAAGATTATCCAAGTCCTCTACCCAGTGTGGGACACTGCTCATTGCCTACAAGTCACCCTTGGATGAAGAAGATTAAATTGCTGACACTGGGCCCCTTGCCCAATGTGGGACCCACTCTCTTGCCAGCACCTCTTCTCTTCAAGTTGTAGGACAATATCTGATTTTCCTACTTGTGTAGGAACTCATATAAATACTCCTCTGGGAGTGGGATTGGCATTTGACATCAAATGCAGGATCATGCTATTAGGCAATCTGACTCTGTGGGTCACTTGACCTCACAATCTTTTCTCTTCTTCCTGAGGTAGGGTGGGCTCCACCCTTTGGGGAGAGCGCACCCTACCCCGCCTCTTTCTTCTGCTTACCTTCTTTCTTCACCTCAATCTCTCACCCCTTCTCCTATTTCAAAAAAAAAAAAAAAAAAAATTATTTTTATTTTATTTTTTTATTTATTTATTTTATTTTTTTTTATTATTATTTATTTATTTATTTATTTATTATTTAATTTATTTTTTCTTATATTTATTTTATTTTTTTTTATTTTTTTTATTTTTTTTTAAATTTATTTTATTTTATTCTATTTTTTTTTTTTTTTGGCTCTCCCTGGGAAGCTCAGGCGAACCCCAGGGTCGGCCAGCCAGAGTTCTCTTCCCACATACCTGGTCCGGCTCCCAGTGCCAGTGACGGTAACTAGCGGTCTGTGGTGTTCCATGGACCCTAGGCTAAGCGGCCAGATGAACAACATAACCCGCACTAAGCAAACATGAACATACACTAACATATGCTATCTGGCCTTGACAGTACTGTACTGTCTTACTTCACAAGAGATTCAAATGCGGAGTTGTGCGAAAGCACCGGTGCCGCTTGTCAAAAAACACTATGTCACTATGTCCCCAAAGTTCTGTCAGGACTGGGGTCTCAGCAAGCGAACCCTCTCGTTGTATTACAAGGCTATCTTCATCCCTGTGATTATGTATGCAGCCGTAATTTGGTTTGGCAAGGCTACCACTGCAGTAAACAGACGAATCCTGGATTCCACTCAACGCACAGTCCTGCTCTCCATTTCTCGTGCCTGCTGCACTGTGAGTACTCACGCCCTCCAGGTCCTGGTGGGGGCCCCTCCCCCTCGACCTGGAGGTGGTGAGAACTGGAATGTTGTATCACCTTTCTAAGGGCGGTCTCAGACCTGCTTGGGATTCGAGCTGAATCTTACCAACAACCAAACATTTGAGAAGAGGAGACTTCGAGCACACATGCAGTGAGTGTGGCAGGACCGCTGGACAATTTCAACCAAGGGGGAAATCACCAGGAGATTCATCCCAGATGTTAGCAGAGTCTATCCAAAATCCCCAATATGGTTTTCTCCAGGCCTGTATGCCACCGTATTTGCTTATTGGCCATGGTTCAATAAAGGCAAAACTAACAACCTTTGGCCTAGAAGAGGACCCAACATGCTCCTGCGGAGGAAATGAGGACTGGGATCACCTCATGCACGAGTGCCCCCTCTACGATGACCTCCGCTGCCAGCTTATCACAAAGCTGACTTACATACCAAGAGGCAAAGAAAACTACCTATTGGATACTAAGGAAGAGTATCAAGCTCTCACCAACTACGCACAGCAGCTTTTCTTGAGGAGAAGACAACTAATCGCAGCAACGCGATAACCCTCTACTAAATGAACCCAGGGACCCTGATGGTACTGGAACAAGACAGCTAAACTTGACCAGCATTACCATCATTGGTGTGAACTATCATACATTCTCCAAAGATATCACCCACTAAAGATAACTACCAAGTAACTACCTTTGAATAGAGACAACCCACAAATTAAGACAATCTAAGAAAGACAAAAGGTTCGTATACTTCTGGACTTGACTCTCACAGATGTGACCAAAAAAGACAATCTCCTAGATAAAGACACCATGCCACCAGCATGCTATTAGATGTCAACTGCTTTTCTTGGCGAACTAGCATTCTGAACCGGGTACCCTAACTTGGTTCACTTTAATCCCCTCTCCCCTGGTAAGGAGAGGGAGGGGACGGGTTTCTGTTTCCTCCCCCTCCCTGCCACCCCCTTTTTTCTCATGGTGGGGCCATTCCCCACTGACCTTTCTGGGGTTGCCTTCCCTATCATCCTCACATTTCTATCTGTCCCCCCTTCCTCAGTCTTCACTCTTACTCTAACGAAATATGCATTTTATTTATTTATTATTATTTTTTTAAATTTTATTATTATTATTATTATTATTATTTTTATTTTTGTACTTTATTTATTTATTTATTTATTATTATTTATTTTTTTATTTATTTATTATTATTTATTTTTTTATTATTATTTATTTTTTTATTATTATTTATTATTATTATTTTATTATTTATTATTTTTTTATCCTTTTATTTATTTTTTTATTTTTATTTATTTATTTATTATTTTTTATATTTTTTTCATTATTTTATTTTTATTTTTATTTTTAATTTTTATATTTTTTTATTTATTTTTTTTTTTAGGCCCTTGCCACTGAAATCTTAGGAAATCAGGTGGCAGGGCCTGCCAGAGTACTTACTTCTAATGCGATCCCTCTATGCCTGACCTGCCTCCTTGTGGCTAAGTGGTGGCAACAGGGATCCCACTAGGGGCCCAACGGCTAAAAGGTGAGAGGAACAACACAACATGACACTACACAACACAAACATGTACCTTACACTTTTTAAAATCTCTGACCTTCACAGTGTTCTGTGTTTCACAAACAGAGTACACAGCACAGAGATGGGGGAACCCCTGGGGCCGTTAGGCAATGAACACTTTACACTTTACACTTTGTCTCCATACTTCTATCTCTCACCCCTCTCTAGCTACCTCACTACTAGCATTTGACCTTTGTCAAAATTACAGAAGCCCCACACTCAAAATTTTTAATTCTACCCAACATAACTTACATCTCTTTTGACGTGACCTAATTTCTAGCGTTTCTTCCCCCTCTTCCTTTTTTTATATATTTTTTAAGGTCCTAGCCACTGAAATCTCAGGAAATTAGGTGGCAGGACCCGACAGAGTAAATATCTAAAATACTGGTGTACTGGTATTCCTCCACGGGGTTTAGTGTGGGCAAAGGACGGTCTCATAGTGGGCCCAACAACTAAAAGGCCATATGATCAATGGTACAAAACATTACACAGCACAATATCAATACACTTTTAAACCTCTGGCCTCTACAGTGTTCTGTATCAAACCACATTGTATACTACGCAGAGATAGAGGAAAGCCCTGGTGCCGTTAGAACCTAAACACACTAAATTAAAAAATTTGTGCTTAGCAGCAGAGTCATTGACGCAATTGCTTGAAGGCCCGAGGTGAGAACAATGCGTTCCAAGTAAAGGCTCTCATAATCTGTTTGTTATATGGAAGTAGTCTTCGTTTTACTGAAACTATTTTAAATGTAATTACCAAGGGGAATTACAAAAAATCGTTAAATAGAAAAAATTTCTATAAAGAAGTTCGTTAAACAGAGGTCCGACTTATACATGTAAAAAATATTTTTCGCGCCCTCCTGAACTGCCGCCCGTAAGCGATGCTTACCTCGCATACCCACTTGCGGCGACCCTGGGTGCACTGAATAGTTTCCTGTAGGTGAATTTGACGCATTTGAAATACAATCTAGGCAAAAGTAGTGATGGCTTTGTAGTTGGTTTCGTCAATTATGTAGAGATGTTCCTGCGCACGGGGTACATATTCAGTCCTAGTAATTAGGAGACATCTGTGTAAATCATAAAGACGGCAATTATACATGAGGTGAATCAGGTCTTCGTTGTCACCGCAAGCGCAGAGAGGAGAATCGGAAAGACCCAGAGAAGAGACTCCGGGCCAAGCTGCATGACCCAGGGCATGCAGCTTGGCCGGGAACGATCCATGACCATTGAGGAAGAACGAGACGTGAAGGCATGATGAATACCACGGAGGAGGTTTTGGTGCAGTTATCATAACTTGTGGAAGAAATCCTTTAGTTGTTTCGCCTTTGGCTGTTTGCTCCCAAGATCTTTGCCAATGCTGGAAGAAATCTGTTTCATTTCGTTTTTTGGATCATTAGCTAGATTGAGTGTTATATCCAGAATGGTGGTGGGACTTCCTCTCTTCATGCGGTATGCAAGGCCGCGACGAATAACCTCCAGGTCCAGAGGAAGAGTACCTGCTAAGACCTGCAGGGCAGGATTACTGACTGTGCAGCAAGCTCTGATCACAGTGAGTAGGATATTCCATTGAATTGTATGTAACTTTGCTTTATTACGTGCAATGATGGCACGAGGGAACCATATGCCTGCACCATAGCACACAGCTGGTAAGAAGATGGTTTTGTAAAGTAGTATGAGAGTCCTTGTCTTCAAACTCCATTCTGCCCTGCTAATTCTACGATAATGGCGGCATAACGACGTATTTTGTTGTTAGAATGTTAGGTAAGAATGTTAACCGGGGATCAAAGGTTACTCCTAGATATTTGAATTTTGTTTTGAGTTGCAATGTCTGCCCAGAGATTTTAATTTGTGGTGGTCTTCTTATGTCCAAGGATCCTTTGAGGAGGAAAATCTTCGTTTTTTTCTCCAGAAATGACAAATTTGTGGTTGTTTGCCCAATTTTGGAGGATGGGGAAGCAATTTGCCAAGCTGAGTTCTAGAATCAGCTTTTATGAGGAGGATGAGGTCATCTGCATAGGTCATGCAGTCCACAGGGCCCACATCCATAAGAAGAAATTCACCTAGTTTTAAGTTCCAAAAGTAGTGGCCAAGAACTGAGCCCTTTGGTCAACCTCTAACAACTGGTCGGGAAGTTTTCTGAAAATTTGTTTGAATAGTTAATGAGCGATTGATGAGATAGTTCTGGATACAGCGGTAGAGGCTGAGTGGAATATTGAGTTGACATAATCTCCTGACAATGCTGGGCCACCAGATGGAAAACAGAAGGCACCAGCAAAGTGAATAGAGATAGCCAATAAATATTTTTCTGTGGTTGAGTTTGCTGTGTTGAAGCGATTGTTCATCGCGTCTTCAGTGGAGCATCCTGGCTTAAAGCCATACTGCTTTGGAGAGTCCAAGTTGGCTGTCTGGTAGTAGGTATATAATCTAGATTGAAGCAGCCACTCCATTACCTTGCCCAAGACCGGGAGAAGAGCAATGGGGCGGTAAGATTTGGGGAGAGTAGAATCTTTGTCTGGACGTTTTATGATGAGTCGAAGCACCGCCTGTTTCCAAGAAACAGGCAAAATTCCTTTGCTAGGCATTTGTTGAACAGTGCTAATATGTAGTTCGAAAGATATATAGCTGCTTTCTTGATGACCTCAGCCTCAATATTATCGTGACCAGGGCATTTATTTATTTTTGTTCTGTCAAGGACTTTGTTCATTTCCTCAGAGGTGAAAGGAGGTTCTATTTTATTGTTAGAGAAGGCCCGGTTGGCTTGTTCAATTTGCTTTTTTTCATCATTGATTTGAAGTAGGGCAATCAAAATATTATTAATGGATTCAGCCCATGTGTGTGTGTTGGATTGCCGTTGGGAGTCAGGGTTGCATTTAACATCTCTCCCCTGGGCAGCTTGCTCATAACGATACGATAAACGACCCCCATGATCTGCATTACCAGTAGTTAGTATTAGTATTAGTATTAGTATTAGTAACGGCCGTATGGTGCAAGAAAGCCTATGGCTTATGCTGCACCAGCCAAAAAAAAAAAAAAAAAAAAAAAATCCGAACAAAACAATGATAAAAACAAAAATTAAATAAATAAATAAATAATAATAATTAATAAATAAATAAAAATAATAAAATGAAATTAAAAATTAAATAAAAAGGAAATTAATCCTATCATCCTATGCGCTTCCCTTACCCGAAAGTACTATCCAGATGACCTTTGAATTTCCCCAAACTGTCGGCCTCTACCACCCATGAAGGCAACTTATTCCAGTAATTTATAACTCGCTGGCTAAAATAAAACTTCCTGCAGTCCAATCTAAACATTTCCCCGCGTAACTTGAATTTATGTCCCCTAGTTCTAGCATCATTTATAATCTTGAAAATTTTGTCCTCATTCATTTTACTGATGCCTCTCAGAGCCTTAAACACCTCAATCAAATCTCCCCTAAGGTGTCTAGTTTCCAAACTCTGCAACCCACATATTCGAAGTCTTTCTTCATACGGACGCCCTTTTGCGGATCTCACCAGGCGAGTTACCCTTCTTTGCACCCTTTCAAGAAGCTCGATGTCTTTCTTTAGGTGCGGTCTCCATACTTGAACACAGTATTCCAAGTGTGGTCTAACAAAAGCCTTATATAATGGGATTATCACGTCCCTATCTCTACTTGCAAAAGTTCGATAGATCATCGATAGGACACCATGGGCCTTCCTTGCAACCTGTTTACAATGCTCAGAGAATTTCATGTCTGACCGTATCGTAACACCCAAGTCCCTTTCCTCCAGTACTGGGTTTAGTTGAACTCCACCAAGTGAATAAGTTATTTTGGGATTACTGTTTCCCAGGTGTAATACCTTACACTTTGTTGGATTAAAGCACAGCTGCCATTTTTCTGACCATTCTTGAAGTCTATCTAGGTCTCTCTGAAGAAGCTCAGCTTGACAGTGATCATTAACTACTCTACCAATTTTAACATCATCTGCAAATTTAGACATCACGCCCTCTATCCCTTCATCAATGTCGTTTATGAAAATTAAAAACAACAGTGGTCCTAATACTGATCTTTGGGGAAAAAAGGATCAGTATTAGGAAATTATTAAAAGGAAAAAAAAGTTGTCACAAGGTTCTTCCAGGACACTATCTTTTTCTGCCGAATGAGGCTTGTGTAGTCGTTACAATATCTTCTATATACTTCCCGTAGAACCTGCACCTCAGCGGGAGGCCAGGAGTGCCTGGCTCTCTGGAAGGCTTTTTGGGCAATGTGCACTTGACGCTTTAGGTTTTCTAGTTCCCTGCACCACCATGGGACTACTTTTAGGTGCTTCCGACGTTTTTTCATATTTTTATCACATGTTTCTTGGATTGTAGTTGTTAAAAGGGAGAGGTGCTCCTGTGGATCAAGATGGTTTAGTTGGGACATATCCATTTGTAGCTTTGATTTTAAATTATCCTTGAAGGCAATCCAATCAGCTGTTTTGGTCGGATATCTGATGATAACCTGATATATGGGAGGAGAAGTGCGAGGGTAACGTCAATGGTGCTTTTCAAGAATATTCTTGAAGGTAGAAAGGTGATGTGGTTGGTTAAGGACCTCAAATGGAGAAGACAAGAGGAAATCTTCTAAGCGCTGTCCATTCTGGGAAACTGCATGGCCATCCACCCGGCTATGCCACAAGCGAGATCTACAATTGGCATCTATCGTTACGAGGATTTCGCTGGAAAGTAAGAGAGTTATGACTGACTGGAGATATTCAATATATTGTGTGATATCAGCTCGCTGTCGACAGTACAAGGACACTGTGTGCAGAGAGCCTTGTTGGCAGACAATGTGTGCACAAACACCAAAGAGGGTACATAAGGAGTTGATCTTTGTGACTGTAATTGCAGTGTTCCTAACAATGATGGCTACGCATGGGGTATCTGTGGTTGTCTCAATGATCCTATATGCACGGAAGTAGCCTTGAACCCGCCCCCTGTGGGTGTAGGGCTCTTGAGCACAGAGAATATCAATTTCTTCTTCATTCATTTTCATTCTAATTTGGTCACACACATTTCTGGCTTTTTGGGCGAATCTTGAACCGTTGGTGGGATAGCGATTATGGTGTACAGGCATAGTCGGTCTGGATGGTTCTCAATACCCTTAAATTGGTTGGACATTTGATATCCCGGAAGGAGTGATTGGGATCCATTTTTGCTGCTTTGCAATTGGTGCCGTTGGGGGCTTGGTTTTTGTTTGGACGATCGTTTTAGGTGTCAGCGTTTAGCCCAGTGGCCACAGGTGAAGTCTTGTCGGACACAAACATGGGATGTGTGTCCGAATCGGAGGCATTTAAAGCACGTGATGGTAGGTGTGTGTGTGTGTGTGCTCCTTGAACCGGCAAGAGCCCCAGCCAACAAATATTTGTTGTTGGGATAATATTTTCCATATCTTCAGGGAGAATTCGACTACCCAGTTGCAACAAGTACCCGATCCGGATTTGGTGGAGTCATCATCATCATCAACCATTTTCAATCCACTGCAGGATGAAGGCCTCTCCAGCAACTTTCCAGTTCCTTCTGTTTTGAGCACTGGACATCCATTTACTACCCACAAACTCATGAATTTCATCTATCCATCTCCGCCTTTGTCTTCCAGGTTTTCTTCTAGCTCCTCTTGAATACCATTCTGTTATTTTGGTGGAGTACTTGACTTTAAATTCACTTTGAGTTTCATCAACTTTAATTTCTGGTGATATGATCAGCAAGATTCCTATCATATACTTCCTCAAGGAGGTCATCTTTGGAAATTCCTTTTTCGACATCGAAGATTACAATAGATGGACCTTTTGGTATGGGTATCTCAATCCTAACACCAAGTTCATTTATCTCTGGGATTTGGATAATGTTTTCTGCATCTTTTTTAGACGCAGTCTCAATGATGATCCCAGAATTACGCATTTTTCTTAGGCTTTTAATTTTTATGGTTTTCATTTGAGGTTTCAAGTTGGTAGTAACAACCTCTTTGACAGCCTCGCTTGAAGTGAAGGAACCTTCCTGGGACGCCCGAAGGATGACGAGGTTTTGTTCTCTATTCTGTCTGGTATTGGGAGGAGCAAATAGCTTATCTGTCATTGGTTGGATCCGCAGCGCCTCTGAATAGGGGCGCTGTGTTGCATTTCACTTAGTTTCCTGTTGTGGTCTGGTGATAATCACCAACCGTGATATTCGGTTCACTGTATGTAAGGTGGCGTCTGCGCGGTAGCACAGTGGTATCGTCACCATCCTCCCCACCCCGGGTGGAAAAGGCCTGGGTTCGAATCCCATCGATGACGCGAGGAACTTTAATGGGCTTTTTACAGTGGCTGAGTTAGTCGGTCTCAGGCGTAGATAGCAAGGTTTTTCTCCCCAGTAACTGCGTTTTTTTCGTCCAGCAAAACAGGCAAATCGACCATAGAACATACGCAATTTACAGACACAAATACGAGTTAATGTATTTAATTACGGGCAACCCTAAAATAATAATTTTATTTATTTATTTATTTATTTTTTTTTTGTATGTAAGGTGGCAGCCATTACTGGCTAGTGGTAAAGCAGTGTGACTAGGAGGGGGAGGGGGGCGCATTAATATTTGGCCGCTGTACCATAAGTTGATTTTGAGATAGGTGTAGGGAGCAGTGCTGGCCAATTCTGGGGATTTGATTGTGCTGCCAGATCTGGGAGGAAAGATTTCTGAGTGCCATGGCTAGTCCGAGCTGAACTTCTGAAGGCCTTTGTCAGAGTATAATTTGTTTCCCTCAGTTGTTCATTGATTGCTCTTAATTGTTCATTCTCGAGTATTAAGTCATGTAACATTTTCTCCAGGGTACCCCAGCAGCCTGTAACTTATTGGGCAGCTGGCTTGGTTACTCTACTTCCTTCAAAGCAAAGGCAGCATTCCATCATGGATCTGAGGATCATAATTTTCTCCAGGTGAGAGCAATCCTTATCCAGTGAGGACTGCATGGACTTTAGTTCTTCTTCTAGGTTTTCCCAGTGAGCAGAAGAAAGAGAACAGGTTTTAGTGGATTTCTTGACTTTTTTGGGGGGGCTTTAGCCGTTTTCGCTCAGCTGGAGGGGTGGAATTGTTCATCTTGGTGTTCACACTCGCGACGTCGTCATCAACAATAATATTACTATTATTGGAATCCCGTTGCGGGGAAATATTAGTGCCTAACTTAGCTGGCTTGTCGTTGAGCCGTTTAATCGGAGCAGAGTTTGGTCACATGTTTTCAAGCAGTTGCTCGTGGAGTGCCATTCTCTGCATGAAGGGCGCAATAGCAAATCTATGGGGTTACTGTTTCCCGTTTGAGGTTCAAATTTTGACATATTTTTTTAATTTTAGTACTATTTATTAATTTATTATAATTATTATTTTATTTATTATTTTTTTTTAAATGATTAAAAACAGCTAGAATTTATAGCAAATTAGCAGGAAGCTTCTTAACGCCAATTCGAAAAACGTCTAGGTTCGCTAATTGAAAAATATGGTGGCGAACAAAGGAGACCGACGAAAAACATGGTAAATAAGCTAAATTAAACTGCTAAGATCTAAAATAAAGACGTATGTGAGGTGACCAGGTTAACAGTTTCCTGAGAGAACGCACTCCCAGTCAGTTTCACAGTTTACAGGTTTCACTGCCTCTGTGACGCTATCGCTACGGCGACCACGTGGGTTTCCACAGGGAAGATACGCCGATATATTCACTTGCTTGTAAAATTCCCTTCACACATTAAAAAATATATAAAATTTTACCTGCAGGTAGAGGAATCGATGCTGCATCCACTGAAATGGTTGACGCAGTCCAGGGAATTGATAATCCAAAGTAGAACCCGTATTTTATGAAAACAGTTTAAACATTTCTTCAGGAGCTCACATCTTGTGAGTATGGGCTTGGCACACCCAGGATCCTGAACTGAATATCATCATTCTTCGCTTTCTTGGTGATTCCCTTCTACTTCTGAGTCTCCCTTTCTGGGTAACTCAGGAATTTTTTTCCTGAGTTACCCAGAGAGTTACCCATTTTCTTCCTTGCACCTTATAGCTAATAATAATAAAATAATAATAATAATCGCTGCAACACAGAGAATGAACAGTAGCGCCTGTCGTGTGATACAAAATTATTATTATTTTAGGTTTGCTCATAATTGAATACATTAATCCGTATTTGTGTCTGTTAATTGCGTGTGTTCTATGGTTGATTTGCCTGTTTTTGCTGGACGAAAAAAACCCAGTATCTGGGGAGAAAAACCTTTGCTATCTAGGCCTGAGACCGAGTAACTCAGCCATTAAAGTTCCTCGCGTCATCGATGGGATTTGAACCGGGCCTTTTCCGCCAAGTGTGGAGAGGACGGTAACGATCCCACTGTGCTACCCGCGCAGCCTGTCATGTGATACAGTTCACTGTAAAGCCAAAGATTTAAAAGTATATGGATCTTGAGGTGTGTGGTGTCGTGTACCGTTGTTCCTGTGGCCATTAGCCGCCTGACCCCTGCTGAGGCCCGATGTTGCTCGCACTTCGCCCTGTGGAGGCAGACCAGGTACACCAATATTTTAAGTAAGTACTCTGGCAGGTCCTGCTACTTAGTTTCCTGAGATTTCAGTGGCTACGACCTAAAAAAATTTAACAATTGCGTGGGATGAACGCTAGATTGAAAGGCCGAAATGTGGGCGAATTTAATTTGAATGATATTAAATTTTGACCTGGGAGGAGAGGAGACTGAATACTGGTGCGAGAGACAGAAGAAATGGGGTTAATAGAGGAAACGACCCCATTATAAGTCAGTGGGGCATGCCCATGCCCCACCAGGAGGAAATCTAGGTTGACGAGGAAGGGAGGAGGCAGGAGGGACCGCCTGCTCACCTGCAGCCGGGGGAGGGGAGAAAGAAAGATAGGCCCAGCAAGAGTGCAGGCACCGATCATCATCATGGCTGACATATGCAGAAATCTCTGTGGTCTCATTCGTCTGGTTGGAAAGTCGTTCTTGGGCTCCATGGGTGGGGTGGTCATCCTTTGATGAGAAGGTATCATGTATATAATGCTCTTATCATGTCTAATCACTGAGGAGCAGATTGTTCCAGGCTGTATCTGCCGAGGACATCGCAGTCAATTCAGCTTTGGATCACTCATGGGACTGCGTCCCGTTCGGGGGCAGGGTCCACATATCGGACCTGAACCACATTTTCTGGGTCCGGTTCATATGATCCTCTTATCATGTTTTTTTACTCTCCTGAGGCTGTTAGTTGTCGGTTTGTATTGTTTGCTGTCATTGGCACTTGATAGCAGTGAATTCTCGAGGCTGATGAGGGTGGGGTTGCGATTTCTAGACGTAATTCAGCCGAAGTTCGCGCCGGTAGACTGTTCATAGTTGTTTCTGTTGTGGTGGTGGATGCGGGAGAGTCCGCTTCTCGTGAAGAGGTCTTGTGCGTATTGAGTAAAGGCACTATAGGTATCTCTTTCGGTTAGTATCAGGTATTATTCAGGTGGTGGTTATAAATTGGCAGCGGAGATCCTCGATATCTCGTGTAGACCGCAGTGGCATGGGGGGGGGGGGGTGTCACGTAATCCGAATCCATGGAGTTTTTCTCTTATGGTGTCATGGCCGGTCAACAGATAGGTGGCAAAAAGTCCAAGACAAAGCCAAGGTTGACAGTTTGGATTCACCAGTTGGATATCGGGAATGAATTTTTTGGTGATTTCACCTTTGGTTGATGTCTGCCAGCTGTTTTGCTAGGTCTGGTTGAGAAGTGCAAGGAGACGCTTGCGTTCCACTTTGTGGTCGGTTTCAGGGTCCACGGTGAAGTTCAGATGGGTAGCCTCCCATCCCTTGGAATTGATATGTTAGGCCACGAAAGACTATTTCCAGGTCTAGGGGAAAAGCCCCCTTCAGGGCCTGCAGAGTGTGCGTGCTTACAGTATTGCAAGCTCTTGTTATTGTAAGTGATATATACCGCTACTCTTTCTTTCTTTTTTCATTTTGTGGTGGCCTTCTGATACCACAGGCCAGCGGCGTACGTTATGGTAGGCAAGAAGACGGTTTTCGCGCACAATCTCTTAGAAAGAGAAAAACCTAATATTAATAAAGTAACTGCCAGAGCATCTAAATTATTTGGCTTAATCAAAAGGGCTTGTTTTGACTTTGTTGGCCCTGATATCGCAAAACGTACTTATACATCATATATTCGTCCAATTCTGGAGTATGCAACACAAGTGTGGACCCATTTTGGTATAAATAATATTAATACGCTCGAAAGGGTTCAAAAATCTCTCATCAGATTCTTAGTTTATAAATCAGATTTAGACTATTTTATGTTTAAATATAAAGATTGGTCTAAAATTCTTAACCTTCCCATGTTAAGTGTTAGAAGAAATATGTTTGACTGCTTCCGTCTACATTCGATTTTCAAGGCAAAATAGACGCTCCATTGCTACTCTCTTGTATTAGCTTCAATTGTCCACTTAGGCCTTTGAGGGAACATAAATTATTTCACATCTCCAAATTTAGGACAAATCATCTTAAATTTGAATTTTTCAACAGAACAGCTGCATTGTTAAATGAAAATAAAATTGATATTTTTATTAATAAAACTAGTGTTAAAAATGAATATCCCAAACTGTTGTTTTAGCCCATTCATGTTTTGTATTAATTCTTTATATTTTAACTTTACTGAAGTTTATTTGTATTACTTTTATTTTTATATGTTATTGTTATATTTCAAACTGTTTTTCACAGATGTAAGGTTTTTTGCTGTTTTTAGTGATTAATAAAAAAAAAACTTTCCTGCTCAACTAAGACATAATTCTGATGTCGAATGTCTCTTCAGTAGCACCACATTAAAAAAAAAAAATGCTCCTGAACTCGACTCACCTGAACCCAGCACCTGGATTGGACATCAATATCAATATTTAAAGCCCATAAATGCGAACCTAACAGAATTGTAGTTATCTCTCAGAAATACAGGTCTACAACCGAGGTATACATCCATCCACGACCAAACCAAGCCTGGCAACAAAACTGATAATACAACCTGGACACGACCTATGTGCCAGGAATGATGTCTTCACCGGATATGACACTTACCTGATTTGGACTCTTCACCGACCTCCACAACTTGCAGCTCTGCTGCCAGCGCCATCTGGCGATCTGTAACACGTTCTCTTGTCTGGTACCTGCAACCCCCTTACCCCCGGTGGGGAGGGAGGAGATGAGTTCTGGCTCCTCCCTTCCCTCCCCCACTTCTTCTTCTGGTGAGGCATGGGCCTGCCTCACTGACTGATTGGTGTCGCCTTCCCTAATGTCCCCATACTTTTTTCCCCCTCCGGTCGGTCTTCCCCACCACTCTAACTATATGCAAGCGAATGCCCCACACGTCTAAATTTAAACATGTCAAAATTAACCGATCACTAGTTTTTGGCTTTTCGAATTTCAGCGTTCCTCTACGGTTTTTTTTTTTTTTTTTTTAAGGCCCTAAGCAATGAAATCTCAGGAAACTAGATGGCGGCTTGCCAGAATAAAAAATTTCAAAAACTACTGGGTACCTGGTCTGCATCCACGGGGCCAAGTGTGAGCCCCAACACGGGTCTAGCGGCTAAATGGCCAGATGAACAACGGTACATAACATTACACTTATACAAAATTCATACACTTTTAAATCTCTGGCCTTCCTAGTGAACTGGTACACTAACAATGAAAGCAACGCGGAGATGGGGGGAAACCCCTGGTGCTTAGACATTAAATAAACTTTACTCATTATAATTCAGAAAAGAGTCTTCTGCGCAAGTAATACAGTTGTATCGTCACCGTCCGCCCCACACCGAGAGGAAGCGGCCCGGGTTCGAATTCCGTCGATGACGCGAGCAACATTAATGGGAGTTTTTTCACTCCGTGTCGGAGTTAATCGGTCTCAGGCGTAGATAGCAAGGGTTTTCCCCCCCAGAAACTGGTTTTTTCGTCCAGCTAAACAAGCAAATCAGCCAGAGAACATGCAATTTACAGACACTAATACGGGTTTATGTAATGAATTATGGGTGACCCTAATATAATATAAAAACATAGGGCGCTGACTCTTTAGAAAATACAGCTGCGAGTTACAGGCTCCGAAAAAATTGATAAGTGTTTGCTTTTTATTTACATAATTGTTATTTTATATTGTACTTAATACGTAGTCTTATAGTTCTAATTACGCTGGTTATTTTTATTTTAATTTATATAAACAGTTTTTGTAGATATACGTAATACTTTATAAAACCGTTATTTCGTTCGAATATTGCAGGCATTGTTTTTGTATATAGTGATAGGGAATTCAAATTTTTAATTGAGGTAGCTAGGTAGCTCTAACGTATAATTATAGAAACAGTAATACGCTTCACTGTTTCTATTAGATAGCGTAGTATTGACATTTAATTAATTTAATTTATTGATTTTATTAATTTAAAGTATGATGCCCCAAACCAGATCAGCAAAGCAACGGGCACAAAGTGGCAGGAGTGCTGTGACTCGGGGGAGAACTGAGGGGGGAGATTCTCCAACGCATCACAGCCTAAAAAAATGTGCAACTTGTGAAATGTTTGCCGAACTATCTGGAACGGAACATGATATTGCCATGGTGGATGTCTTTGTGGGTGCGCGATGTAAGGAGTGTAAGGAAATCAGGCGACAACTCAGCGTTGTTATGGGCCTATATGAGAGTTTGAAGGACAGGGTGGATGCCCTCGAAAGATCTAAATTGAGGGGCCCATCAGGCTCTCAGCTGCTCACATCAACGCCAGAGCTTGCACTTGGTCATCACGCAACACAGCGGCAACCCCCAAGGCAGAATACGCTGGTCCCTCAGGAACTAGTAGTTGTTGGTGATTCTATTGTCAGGGAAACGGGAAACATCCTTTGTAAAAAGGATAGATGGAACAGGACCAGGGTATGTCTGCCAGGGGCAAAGGTTGATGACGTTGTAGAGCAGATATCATCTTTTAAGGGCACAAAAGGTGATATAGTTGCACACGTTGGCACTAATGATATCAAGAGTAGGAGACTGGCAGAATTACTTAACAAGTACAGGTCACTGATGAAAAAAAGCCGTGAATTAGGTTGAATTTGAAAGTGTCTGCAATTCTGCCAGACACGATAGGAGGGAGTATATGATGAGAGCCTTGTCGATCAATTCGGCCCTGGAAAGATTGTGCAAGGCTCAAGGGATAGAATTTTTTTCAGCCTGGACTGTACTTGTTAACAGGAGAGACTGCTTCTACAGGGATGGGATGCACTTAAATAGAAAGGGTGCAAGAATATTTGCTGATGCTATCGAGGCAGTGTTGGGTGGGTCGGAAAACTGATAGCTTGGGGGGATACAAGGCCTAATAGTTTAACAGTAGCCGTAGGCAGAGGTGAAGGTGATTCTTGCACAACTTCTATTAGAATAAGTAGCGACCTGGAGCGAGGGGTA
The DNA here is from genome assembly GCF_048544385.1 of Mastigoproctus giganteus. Taxonomy (NCBI): domain Eukaryota; kingdom Metazoa; phylum Arthropoda; class Arachnida; order Uropygi; family Thelyphonidae; genus Mastigoproctus; species Mastigoproctus giganteus. The sequence goes on along the minus strand of NC_143576.1, from coordinate 124,426,811 downwards.
TTGGGGGTTTCAGGGACGGGTGGCAGTCATCGTGAAACAGGTGGTATATGGGATGTGTTAGGGTAACTAGGAATAGGAGTAGGAGCATGTATACTTGCATGTATACCAAAGCTAGAAGTATAGTAAATAAATTTGATGAATTTGAAGTGTTGGTCAAGACATCAAAGGCGGATATTGTTGGGATATCAGAGACATGGTGTCACACTGATATAAGGAATGCCAAACTGGAATTTGGGGAGTACAATGTGTACAGAAAGGATAGACAGGATAGGAAGGGAGGAAGTGTTATGCTGTTAATTAAGAAAAACATAAAATCAAAAGAAGTGCATCCAGTTGATATAGATGAACAGTGCACTGTTGAGTCAGTTTGGTGTGACATAGCACTGCGAAAGCAAAAATAAGAGTAGGAGTGTGTTATAGGCCTAATGACTCAAATGAGTACAATGAACAATTGTACAGAGAAATAGAGTGGGGTAGTAAATCGGAATGTCTTATAATGGGGGATTTTAACTTCCCAGATATTGACTGGAACTTGTGGGTTGGGCACTCACACACTAGTCAGAATTTTGTGGATTTATTGGATGATTGTTTTCTACAGCAGCATGTTCGAGAGGAAACCAGAGAAAGTAATACTCTTGATCTGTTTGTCAGCAGTGATCATTCATGTATTAGGAATTTTCAGATAAAAGAACCACTAGGTGGCAGTGATCACAGTGTACTGACGTGGGATTTACTTAAAGATTTACAGTTTTTAAATTCTGTACAGTGGGATCAACTGACGATGTTACCAACAGTAAATTCTAAGTGGGAAGCATTCAAGGAATTAATCGTGGATGCTACTAAACGTTTCATACCTATTAAGAAATATTGTTCAAGGTTTAGGCCTAAATGGTTGTCAAATGAACTAATGAGACTCGTAACAGAGAAGAAAAATGCATGGGATGCATATAAATTATCAAGCGACTCAGAAGCCTATGGCAGATATAAGTTAATCTGTAATCAGGTTACAAAGGAGGTTCGACAGGCGAAGGCAGATTACGAGAAATCCTTGGCAAAAAAGATGCTAAGAAATACAGCAAGGATTTCTTTACTTATATAAGCTCTAAAAGGAAGGGGTTGAATCTGATTGGTCCACTTGACATCGATGGTTCGACTGTTGATGATCCTGCTCAGATAGCAAACAAACTGAATGAGTATTTTGCATCTACATTCACACATGAGTAATTATTAAGGTTTGAAAATGGCAGAAGGTTATCAAATTGTAGCAGGATACTTAATGATTTTGTAATAACTGAGAGCAAATTGGAAGAGAAACTGTTGAAGTTAAACGTAATAAAAGCACCTGGGGTGGATGGGATCTATCCAGTTATATTAAAGGAGGCGGCAAAGCAACTAAGCAAACCCTTAGCCATAATTATGAGAGCATCCTTGGACTCAGGGGAGTTTCCCACGGACTGGAGATGTGCAAATGTATCCCCAATTCACAAAGGGGGATCGAAGGGTGACACGAGTAATTACAGACCAGTTAGTGTAACGTTTGTTCCGGGTAAAATAATCTTTATAGCCCGTGCCAGACAACACCTGAGGTTTGCACATAGATGCAAAGCTAACAAGATTATACCGAAAGGGTTTCGGTACAAACAACCGTTTTCTAATGAGCGTATGGGACGTGCCTGTCGGAACTTCGGCTTCAAGACTCTGCGCATATGGATTGGCTGCCTCCATTGACATACAACGTGCTTCAGCGAGCAAAGCATGCCTACTAGCCGACCTTAAGGCTTTGATTCCCGATCCGGTCTACACCAATGTTATCAATACTTTATGTTACCAGGCCGTCAGAGAATCAGATCGTTATTGTGCCCGACAGAAACGTAAGTTCGATACTTTATTTAATGAATCCCAACAATTTCGTCGCCAGCATAATACCCCTCTCACAAATTGTACGGACTTTGTACTGAACCTAAGCAGCAAGCAGTTATCTGCAGAACAAATAAACTTATTGACCCTTGGCATGACATTTGCCGTTCTTCCAAAGCACCCACCGATCACCGACATCGCCTTGGGTGTGGAAGCGAGCTTATCACGCCTCCCGGAAGATACAGCCAACGCTATCCGGTTGAAGACTGCAGCAGTTCTACACCATGCTCGCCCCGTCTCTTCAAACCTCAGCCGTATGCAGATTTCTACCCTCAAGGCACTGAAACAGGATTCGTCCATCGTCATCCTACCGGCGGACAAAGGCCGTCGTACGGTTGTAATGAACCACGCTGATTACATGGCGAAAGCCTTACTGCTTTTACGAGACACTTCCGTCTACAAACCCTTAGCCGTTAACCCCAACAGAGCTTTGGAACGATGGGAGTCAGAGGTGAATATCCTCATCAACAGCTGGCTGAAACAAGAAAAAATCACACAGTCAACCCGTAATCACCTCCGTGCCTCCGGGAGTCAGATCCCACGGTTTTACGGCCTGCCGAAGGTGCACAAAGAAGACACACCACTAAGACCAATTGTATCCTGCTGTGGATCACCGACTTACGAGCTGTCCAAGTTTGTCTCGAGACTTCTTTCTCCTCTAGTTGGCAAGACCACCTACACCGTCTCCAACAGTGTTGAGTTCATAGAAAGGATCCACTCTATATCCATCTCACAAGATCAGGTCATGGCTTCGTTCGATGTAATATCACTATTTACCTCCATCCCAGCGGAACTTGCCATCTCTTGTGCGAAACAACTCTTGGACAACGATGAAACCCTTAGCGACAGAACTAGGCTGACGCCTGATGACATTTCCGCCGCCCTCGGACTGTGCTTAACAGGGGGTGAAATCATGTTTAACGACTCACTCTACCAGCAGATACATGGCACAGCCATGGGTTCCCCTGTCAGCTCTGTCACAGCAAACATCGTGATGGAGGAGTTAGAGGGACGTGCGTTTACACACGCGCCAGATCACATCGCCTTTTGGTGTCGCTATGTAGACGATGTGTTCGTTGTCATCCCTAGAGACTCAGGTCAACGACTCCTAACCCACCTAAACTCACTATCGCCCTTCATAAAGTTTACGATTGAGCTGGAGTCGAACAACTCTATACCATACCTAGATACACTCGTCCGGCGCGAAGACACATGCTTGAAGACGACAGTTTATCGCAAACCTATGTGTGCTGGCCAATTTACAAACTTCCGGTCAGCACACACGCGGGGCCACCTCCTCTCCACTGCCCGAACCTTGCTAACTCGCGCCTGGACACACTCCAGCTCCGCAGATGAAAGACGCAAAGAGAGCACCAGAGTCAAAGTAGACCTTACGAGGTGTGGCTATCCCATCGACGTCCTTGACAGGTGTGATCTACAGGCACGCGACAACGTGACGACCAACAGCAACGCCAACAGGGTCGAGTCATCCACGAGGGCATTTATCCCATACTACCCCAACCTGTCACAACAGATCGGTAGAATCCTAAAATCATATGGGATAAAATGCATCCAACTCCCAGGCAAGAAACTGCGTTCTCTTATCTCCAACGTAAAAACACCCGTCCCCACTCTTCTACAGAGCGGTTTGGTCTATCGCATCTCTTGCCGTGACTGCACCAGCTGCTACTTTGGAGAGACTGGACGTCGACTCGAGAAACGTCTCTCAGAACATAAAAGGGCGATCCGTTTGGCAGATGTAGAACACTCAGCTATCGCCGAGCATGTCTGGACAACCCGCCACGACATCGACCCACACCGCGATGTCGTGGTTGTGGACAGGTCCCACCATTACCTAAAGCGCACCTGGTTGGAATCGTTAAATATAAAATGCTCGGATGCCTCTTTGAACAGGAACAGTGGCTGCCAAGTTAACCCCATCACAGAGGCAGTAATTCTATCCATAGACAAACGCTGGCCACGTCACCACCATATGTCACAGCCACAAGCATCAACAAACAATTAACCACGCGCCTCACGCACCATCCTGGCAGTGCACATCTCTATTCCAACTGCCATTCATGTATTCAATCTGAAGAAGGCTGCCTCCCAGCCGAAAGCTTATTAATTGTAACTCCAGTTTTGCTTTGAGAAACAGAATAAAATTTTTCATAATGAATCCAGAGCACGTAGGCCTTTTTTACTAAAATAATGAAGTCGCTGGTTAAAGATGCATTGCAGGATCATCTAGACAAGACTGCAGCAATAATTCAGACACAGCATGGGTTTGTTAAGGGAAAGTCTTGTCTGACAAATTTGATAGGATATTATGATGTGGTTACAAAGGAACTGGATGCAAAAAATAATTTTGATATCATATATTTGGATTTCAGGAAAGATTTTGACACTGTTGCGCATGGAAGACTATTGTACAAATTGGAGCAGAATGGTATTAAGGGTAAGTTGCTACAATGGATAAAAGGATGGTTAAGTGCGAGAAGACAGAGGGTAGTAATCAATGGGTGCTATTCTTCTAGTACTAATGTTATTAGTGGAGTCCCACAAGGTTCGGTGTTGGGTTCACTGTTGTTTTGTATATTTATCAATGATATTGATGAAGGTATATCGGGCTTTGTGTCGAAGTTTGCAGATGATACAAAGGTTGGCAGGGTTGTTAATGACAGTAATGGCAGTGTGCTACTGCAACAGGATCTAGATAATTTGGGCAGATGGGCTAAGAAGTGGCAACTGAAGTTTAACCTTGACAAATGCAAAGTACTGCATATGGGTAGAAGTAACCCCAGAGAAACGTACCAACTGTGTGGTACTACACTTAAGGTGGTAGAAAATGAAAAAGACCTGGGAGTAATTGTGCAGTCAGATATGAAGTTTTCTGAGCAATGCAGACAGGCTGCCAGGACAGGTCATGGGGTTTTGTCAATGATATATAGGAATTTTGCTAGCAGGGAAAAGGAGGTGATTATTCCTCTGTATAACTCAATGGTCAGGCCACGCCTTGAGTACTGCGTACAGGTCTGGAGGCCTCATTTTAGGAAGGATGTAGATTTACTTGAGTGTGTACAGAAAAGGGCAGCAAGATTAGTGAGGGGAATGAATGGATCCTCTTATCAAGAGAGGTTTAAGTTCTGCAAATTGCAGTGGCTGGAGACTAGGCACCTGCGCGGTGATCTGATTGAGGTGTATAAGGCCTTGAATGGGTTCAGCACGCTGAATTCTGATGGGATCCTTCCACTTGTTCAGATTACGAACCTAAGGGGGCCTAAATTCAAATTAAGAAAGGACAGATGTAGAATAGATGTGCGGAAATTTGCCTTTAGCCAGCGGGTGGTTAATTGTTGGAACAAACTTCCATCTGTCGTTGTGGAAGTTGATAGGTTGAATAAATTTAAGAAGGAACTGGACAGGCATTTGGAGGGAATGGTGTGATATATATATTTTTTTTTTGGCTGATGCTGCATAAGCTCATACATTTGCTTTCTTGCATCACATTCCACTATTACTACTACTACTACTACTACTTCGGGAAAGATTATTAATTCTATGAGGGCGATCTATAAGATCCACCTAAACAACGTTAAGTATGAACTTTTTTTTGATAATTGATTATTATTATTTCTCACTGATTGGGGGTTCCGTCGTGACAGGTAATACTACCAAATACACAAGGTGGTTGTTGTTATGTCTGGTGTTACTTGTTGGTCGATGAACTCTCTGACTATCCTACAGGTGTTCAGGATTGCGACTTTCTGGAGTTCCTTGTAGGTGTTCGCTGGGAGACCTATTGCTGTTATGTAGGGTCTTTGGCATTATTAATTTGAAAGATAGAAAGATTATTAATTCTATGAGGACATGGAAAGATTATTATTTTCTATGAGGGTGGTCTATAAGATCCACCTAAACAACGTTAAGTATGAATTTTTTTTTGATAATTGATTATTATTATTTCTCATTGATTGGAGGTTCCACGTCGTGACAGGTATTGCTACCTGTCACGAAGTATAAAAGGTGGTTGTTGTTATGTCTGGTGTTACTTGTTGGTCGATGAACTCTCTGACTGGCCTACAGGTATTCAGGATTGCGACTTTCTGGAGTTCCTTGTAGGTGTTCGCTGGGAGACCTATTGCTGTTATGTTGGGTCTTTAGCACCATACCTGTGGTTGACAAGGGGAATGTCTTTCTATGTGCGCGATGTAAGGAGTGCCAGGAAATCAGGCGCCAACTCGGCATTTTTATGGGCTCATATGAGAGCTTGAAGGACAGGGTATGTAGACTTGTAGACATGTATAGTATCTTCTGTATAGCGGCTCCAGGAACATAAGTTCATCTCCGCCCTGTTACTCTGTGATGATACAAAACTCTGTAGAGCGGCCAGAAACGTGTAGTGTTATGTTTCTGTATATTATGTGTTGTTGTGTTGTTTAGTTGTTTCTGGCCTCTTTGCCACTGGGCAGGCGATCTCCTGGAAAGCGTGCCCGATGCCTGTCTACACCACGAGGAGGTGGGCCACAACTAGATATATCCTTAGCCAAGGAGAGAGGAGGCAGGAGAGAGATAGACCATTACAATCTTTGTCTGCCCTGAAGAGAGCGAAGTCCACACCCACTGGAGATAGTGCTATACCAGTGGGTGCCAGCAAGTCCCGTACCCACAGCTACCCAAACTTAGGGTACCAGCATAGTGGAAAAAAAAATAAAATCATAATTAAAAAAAAAAAAAAAGTTAGTTAAAAAACAAAAAAGTAAAATAAAATAAACTAAGATAAAAATTTATAGAGAAGAGCAACAAAAAAAAAAATAATAAATAAATAAAAAATTAAATTAAACAAAAAAAATTAAAATAAAATAAAACAGTATTAAAAAAACAAAAAAAAGTAAAATAAAATAAAGAAATATATATATATATAGAAAAAAAGTAAAATAAAAAAAGGAAAATTGCTATTAAAATAAATAATAAATAAATAAAATGATAGTGAAGTAAAATTATATAAAATAAAATAAGATAAATAAATAAAAAAAAACAGTTGCCCAGACTTTCTTCTATTTTCTCTAGCCGGTACGACTAAAAAAAATAGAAGAAAAGAAGAAAAAAAAATTGCGCAAAAGTAAAAATAAAATATATTAAAATATAAATAAATAAAATAAAAAAAGGCGAGAGAAAGAGAAAAAAAAAAGAAAAGAAAAAAAAAACATAAATAAATTTAAAAGAAAAAAAATTAAAGTGAATTATCTAAGATTGGACAAATCCCGCACCCACTGGAGGCAGTGCAATACCAATGGGTGCCAGCTTCCTCGGGTTGCCCAGGCCTGAGGGGATGAAAGTAAAAAATAAATAAATAAAATAATAATAAAAAGAGGGCAGTGATAAAGCAGGTGGTTCCAGTCTTCCAGTTGAAGACAAAGGCAAGAATCGGTATTGCTTATTCTGAACTGAAAGAGTTTGGATTTGAAAGAGCCAGGTCCAGTTATGATAAATGATGTGTAGAGGTCGGGAGAGAACCATAGGGAATTTTTCTTGTTGGCAGTAAAGGAGACATCTGGTATAAATTTATATGTAGTTCTGCCTTTGGGGGTTGTATTCCAAAGATCTTGCCAAATTTTGTTAAAGCAGACCAAATCCCGGTTTTTCCAGATTTGGTGTCTACAAGGACGTCATTCTATATTCCATAGAATTCCATGGTGGACTGATGTTTTTGAAAGTAGCAGGGTGGATGCCCTAGAAGGATTTAAATTGAGGGGCCCAACAAGCTGTCAGCTGCCCACATCTATGCCAGAGCCTGCACTTGAACATCACGCAACACAGCGGCAATCCCCAAGGCAGAATGCGCTGGTCACAAAGGAACTAATCGTTGTAGGTGACTCTATTGTCAGGGAAACGGGGAACATGTTGTGCAAAAGGATAAATGGAACAGGACCAGGGTATGTCTGCCAGCCACAAAGGTTGATGATTTTGTAGGGCAGATATCATCCTTTAAGGGCACAAAGGGTTATATTGTTGTGCACGTTGGAACTAATGATATTAAGAGCAGGAGACCGACAGAATTACTTAACAAGTACAAGACAATGCTGAAAAAAAGCCATGAGTTAAGGGTGAATTTGAAAGTGTCTCCAATTCTGCCCAGACACAATAGGAGGGAGTATATGATGAGAGCCTTGTCAGTCAATTTTACACTGGAGAGATTGTGTAAGGCTCAAGGGGTAGAATTTTTTTTAGCCTGGTCTCAGCTTGTTAACAGGAGAGACTGCTTCTACAGGGATGGGATACACTTAAATAGAAAGGGTGCAAGAATATTTGCTGATGCTATCGACGCAGAGTTAGGTGGGTCGGAAAACTGCTAGCTTCGGGGGATACACGGACAAATAGATTAAGAGTAGCCGCTGGCAGAGGTAAAAGTGACTCTTACACTACTTCTACTGAAATGAAATTGAGCAGCAGTCTGGAAAGCAAGGCAATGGGAATTTCCAGGATGGTTGGGAGTCATAGTGGAACAAGTAAATACATGGGCTGTGTTAAGGTAACTAAGATTAGAAACAGGTGCGTGTATACTTGCATGTACACCAATGCTAGGAGTATAGTTAATAAATTCGATGAGCTTGAAGTGCTAGTCAAGATATCAAGGGCAGATATTGTTGGGATATCAGGGACATGGTGTCACACAGACATAAGCAGTGCAGAACTGGAATTTGGGGAGTACAATGTGTACAGAAAGGATAGACAGGACAGGAAGGGAGGAGGGGTTATGCTGTTAGTTAAGAAACAAATAAACTCTAAGGAAGTGCATCCAATTGATGTGGGTGAACAATGCAATGTTGAGTCTGTTTGGTGTGACATAAGCACTGGGAAAGTAAAAATAAGAGCAGGTGTGCACTGCGTATGTCTGTGTGACACTAGGTCCCTGATGTTCCAACAATATCTGCCCTTGATATCTTGACTAGCACTTCAAGCTCATCGAATTTATTAACTATACTCCTAGCATTGGTGTACATGCAAGTATACACGCACCTGTTTCTAATCTTAGTTACCTTAACACAGCCCATGTATTTACTTGTTCCACTATGACTCCCAACCATCCTGGAAATTCCCATTGCCTTGCTTTGGAAATTAGCATTAGCATTAGCATTAGCATTAGCATTAGTAGAGGCATTTGATGCAAGAAAGCAAGCTTATGCAGCATCAGCCAAAAAAAAAAAAAAAAAAGTAACATAAATAAATAAAAATAACCACTTCCACTTCACCCCCACCCCTCTGTTCGTTCGAAATACCTGTCCAGCTGAGCCTTAAACTTATTTAGGCTATCAACTTCCACGACAAGGGATGGAAGTCTGTTCCACCCACCAACCACCCGCTGGCTAAAGGCAAATTTCCGCACATCTATCCTACATCTGTCTTTCCTCAATTTGAATTTATGCCCTCTCAGGTGATTTTTCTGAGCTAGAGGAAGAATCCCATTAGCATTAAGCATGCTCAAACCATTCAAGGCTTTGTACACCTCTATCAGATCACCCCGCTGGTGCCTAGTTTCCAGACACTGTAATTTGCAAAACTTAAGCCTTTCTTCGTAAGAGCACCCCTTTGTTCCATTCACTAATCTTGTTGCCCTTCTCTGTACTCGTTCCAGCAGCTCTACATCCTTCCTGAAATGAGGCCTCCAGACCTGTATACAGTACTCTAGGTGTGGCCTGACCATTGCCTTATACAATGGAATAATCACCTCCTTATCCCTGCTGGAAAAATTCCTGTATATCATTGACAATACTCCATGAGCTACTCTTGCAGCCCATCTGCACTGCTCAGAGAACTTCATATCTGCCTGCACAATTACCCCCAGGTCCTTTTCATTCTCCACCACTGTCAGTGTAGTACCGCAGAGTTGATACGTTGCTCTGGGGTTACTGTTTCCCATATGCAGCACTTTACATTTGTCAAAGTTAAACTTCATTTGCCACCTCGAAGCCCATCTGCTCAACCTTTCCAAATCCTGTTGCAGCAGCATAGTGTCAGTAGTGTCCTTGACTACCCTGCCAACCTTCGTATCGTCTACAAACTTGGACATTAAGCTTGATATACCATCATCAATATCATTTATAAATACAGAAAACAATAATGGACCCAATACTGAATCCTGAGGGACTCCACTAATAACATTAGTCCACGATGAGCAGTGTCCATTGATTACCACTCTCTGTCTTCTCCCCCTCAACCACCCCTTTATCCATAGCAGCAACTTGCCTCCAATGCCACACTGCTCCAATTTGTGCAGCAGTCTTCCATGTGCAACAATATCAAAAGCCTTTCTAAGATCCAAGTATATAATATCAAAGTTATTCCCTGCATCCAGTTCTTTTGTGACTGCATCATAGTATCCAATCAAATTGGTCAGGCAAGACTTCCCCTTAACAAAACCATGCTGTGTCCTAGCTATAACTGAAGTCTTGTCTAGATGATCCTGCAGTGCTTCTTTCACCAGTGCCTCCATTAATTTTCCGGGAACAGAAGTTAAACTCACAGGTCTATAATTACTTGTGTCAGCCTTTGATCCCCCTTTGTGAATTGGGGTCACATTTGCACATCTCCAGTCAATGGGTACCTCCCCTGAGTCCAAGGAAGCTCTCATAATTATGGCTAAGGGTTTGCTTACCTCCTTTGCTGCCTCCTTTAATATAACTGGATAGATCCCATCCATCCCAGGTGCCTTTCTTGTGTTTATCTTCAACAATTTCTCCTCCACTTTGCTCTCAGTTATTACAAGATTCTCTAACTTACTGCTAGAATTGAATACACCTCTGGCATTCCCCTCGCTGAATAACTCCTCATGTGTGAATGTCGATGCAAAATATTCATTTAGTTTGTTAGCTACCCGAGCAGGGTCATCAACAGTTGACCCATCGATCTCAAGTGGACCAATCTGATTCATCCCCTTTCTTCTAGAGTTTACATAAGTAAAGAACTCTTTGCTGTTTTTCTTTGCATCCCTTGCCAAGGATCTCTCGTAATCTGCCTTCGCCTGCCTAACCTCCTTTGTAACTTGGTTACAGATCAACTTGTATCTATCATAGGCGTCCGTGTCACGTGTTAATTTGTATGTATCCCATGCATTTTTCTTCTCTGCCATATGCCTCATTAGTTCATCTGACAACCATTTAGGCCTAAACCTTGAACAATATTTCTTAGTTGGTATGTAAAGCCTAGTAGCTTCCACGATAAGTTCTTTGAATGCTTCCCATTTTGAATTTGCTGTTGGCAATATCATCAGTTGGTCCCACTGTATAGAATTTAAATACTGTCTCAGTCCATTGTAGTCGCCTTTACGAAAGCAATACCCCTTCCCTTTACCCCTAATGGTAGTTACCTCTTTGAGTAACTCCCACTTCAGCACACTGTGATCACTGCCACCAAGTGGTTCATTTATCTGCAGATTCTTAATGCATGAAGAATCACTACTGATAATCAAATCAAGAGTATTACTCCCTCTAGTTGCCTCCCGAACATGCTGATGTAGAAAACAATCATCCAATAAATCCACAAAAGCCTTGCTACTGTGTGAGTGACCAGCCCCCAAATTCCAGTCAATATCTGGGAAATTAAAATCCCCCATTATAAGACTCTCTGATTTACTGGCCCACTCTATTTCTCCGAACAGTTTCTTATTATACTCATCAGAGTCATTAGGCCTATAGCACACTCCTACTCTCAATTTTGATCTCCCATGTCACACCAAACTGACTCGACACTGCACTGTCCAGCGATGTCGACTGGCTTCACTTCCTTGGATTTTATGTGTTTTTTAACTAATAGCATAACCCCTCCTCCCTTCCTATCCTGTCTATCCTTTCTGTAGACATTGTACTCCCCAAATTCCAGTTCTGCATTTCTTATATCTGTGTGACACCACGTCTCTGAAATCCCCACAATATCTGCCTTTGATGTTTTGAGCAATACCTCAAATTCATCAAATTTATTTACTAAACTCCTAGCATTGGTGTACACACAAGTATACATGCACCTGTTCTTTTTCTTAGCTACCCTAACACAACCCATGTGTTTACTTGTACCCCAATGATTCCCAGCAGTCTCTGAAATATCCTGCATCTTATTTTCCAGGCTGCGGCTCATTCCAATAGAAGCAGTGCAAGAATCACTTTCACCTCTGCCAGTGGCTACTGTTAATCTATTAGTCCTTGTATCCCCCCAATCTAGCAGTTTTCCGACCCACCTAACATTGCCTCGATAGCATCAGCAAACATTCTTGCACCCTTTCTATTTAAGTGTATCCCATCCCTGTAGAAGCAGTCTATCTCCTGTTAACAAGTACAGACCAGGCTGAAAAAAATTCTACCCCTTGAGCCCTGCACAATCTTTCCAGGGCCGAATTGATTGACAGGGCTCTCATCATATACTCGCATTGCTGTGCAGGGAAATAGAGTGGGCCAGTAAATTAGAGTCTCTTATAATGGGAGATTTTAATTTCCCCGATATTGACTGGAATTTGTGGGTTGGTCACTCACACACTAGCAAGGCTTTTGTGGTGTGGATTTATTGGATGATTGTTTTCTACAGCAGCATGTTCGGGAGGCAACTAGAGGGAGTAATACTCTTGATCTGATTATCAGTAGTGATTCTTCATGCATCAAGAATCTGCAGATGAAAGAACCACTAGGTGGCAGTGATCACAGTGTGCTGAAGTAGGATTTGCTCAAAGACGTAACTACTATCAAGGGTAAAGGGAAGGGTTTTTGCTTTCGTAAAGGCGACTACGATGATTATATAGAACGAGGATAGCCTGTGCGGACGTACATTTTTGCCGCTCCTGGAACAGAGAAGTTTTTTCTGATTTATTTTCTATTTTATTAGCTTAAATTGGCATATTAATTTATTTTCTAGAGTAGCTTTACTATTCCTATTTACGATACTTAGTTTAAAGTAACTTAGATAGAGATTTTGTAGGTATTACTTAGTATCGGAAAAAGTATCAAATCCACGTGTTTTCCGTTCGTAAATTGCCGCCATTATTACGCGACAATAGATAGCATAGTATAGTATAGTATAGTACAATAGTATAATATATAATATAGTAGTATAATAGTACAATAGTATAGTATAGTATAGTATAGTATAGTATAGTATAGTATAGTATAGTATAGTATAGTATAATATAGTATAGTATAGTATAATAGTATAGTATAGTATAGTATAGTATAATATAGTATAGTATAGTACATAATATTGTCAATTAATCAGATAATTAATCTTGTTGAACTTCATTGTCAATTAAATTGTACTTTTAACTATACATATAACGACTTGGGTTACGTAACATAAATAATTAGTAAAAAATAAATAATTAATACTTAACTTGATACGGAAGTTAAATAAAGGGATTTCGTAGATAACCCTCGATACTGAAACATAAATATAGCGTTATAACTGTGTTGAGATATAAGTTTAGGGTTTTAATTTTGTACTGAAATTAAAATTTTATTGAAATTAAATCGAAATCATGACTCTGACCAGAGCACCAAAGCAAAAGGCTCAAGTTAATGGGAGTGCTGTGGCTCAGGGGAGAACTGAGGGGGGACAGTTGCCCCCTGAATCACAGCCTATTAAAATGCACTACTTGCTTGATGTTTGTGGAGCATCGGGTACGGGACATGATACTGCCATGGGGGATGTCTTTGTGTGTGCGCGATGCAAGGAGTGTAAGGAAATCAGGCGACAACTCAGCGTTGTTATGGGCCTATATGAGAGCTTGAAGGACAGGGTGGATGCCCTGGGAGGATTAAAAGTGAGGGGCCCATCAAGCTCTCAGCTGCCCACACCAATGCCAGAGCTTGCACTTGGTCATCACGCAACACAGCGGCAGCCCCCAAGGCAGAATGCCCTGGTCCCAAAGGAACTAGTAGTTGTTGGTGACTCTATTGTCAGGGAAACGGGAAACATGCTTTGTAAAAAGGATAGGTGGAACAGGACCAGGGTATGTCTTCCAGGGGCAAAGGTTGATGACATTGTAGAGCGGATATCATCTTTTAAGGGCACAAAAGGTGATATAGTTGTACACGTTGGCACTAATGATATTAAGAGTAGGAGACCGGCGGAATTACTTAACAAGTACAGGTCACTGTTGAAAAAAAGTCATGAATTAGGGTTGAATTTGAAAGTGTCTGCAATTCTGCCCAGACACGAAGCCCCCACCCTGGTTTCAACCCGGTCTTTTCACAACCTATTTGCTGACAGGCCACGGAGCGTTCAACGCGAAATTAGCATCTTTCAGAATCCTAGAGGACCCACGTTGCTCTTGTGGGGAGCCAGAAACCTGGACACACATAATGTATGAATGTACCAATATGAAGACCTACGCTGCAGACTTATGACAGCAACTACATACTTCCCAAGACATCTCGAGTCGCACCTACTAGATTCATGCGAAGAGTACAAGGCACTAGCCAAATTCGCGCAGGAGTTGTTCACCCGGCGAAAAACACGAATTGCTGTTCACAGGGAACCACAATAATAAGGAGAATCTTGTGCAAGAGCTGCTTACCCCTCCAGCGCAAAACACAACTTCTGAACACAACTTCTGAATATAAGAAACTTCAATAAGGAGGGACCTCGCGGACTCTTAGCACAACAACCTATCTGATAGAGACGCGGAAATATGAATGACGAGTGTGAGGATACCCGCTCATGCATCGCCTGCACAAAAATGGATATACAGTACTACTACTAGACAGGTCGGGACTGTCCCAGGAATGACGAACTTTCACGGCTTGGACACTTCAACTACTGAGACCTCACGCAGCTTTGCTGCCGACGCCACAAGGCGATCCTACATCTGTGCTCACTTGCACAGGGCTTTTACTCCAATTCCTGGGCGGGGGAGAGAGGGGACGGCTCTGCTGTTTTTCTCTCCCCCTCGTCCACCCCTCTTTTCCTCCTGGTGGAGCATGGGCATGCCCCACTAACCTTCTCTGGGGCCGTTTTCCCTATTGACCCCATATTTCTGACTTTTCCCCCCAGCCTTCAGTCTCCTTCCCACTCTGACTAAATATCATAGCCCCACACTATGCCCCACACTACGCCCCACATAGCCCCACACTACCAAAATTTTAATTGTTCAAATAAAGTCACGCATGCCCTTTTGGCCTCTAATAATCTCTTAGCGTCTTACCCTGAAAATAGCCGCGTGTTGCATTACAATTTTTTTTTTTTTTTTTTTTTTACATAGGCCCTAGCCACTGAAATCTCAGGAAACTAGGTGGCAGGGCCTGCCAGAGTAAAGCTCCATACTACTGTGTACCTGGTCTGCCTCCACGGGGCAAAGTGTGGGGCAACGTTGGGCCTCAGTAGGGGTCCAGCGGCTAAATGGCCAGATGAACAACGATACATAACATTACACTTATATAAAATCCATACACTTTTAAATCTCTGGCCTTCCCAGTGAACTGTACACCCACAATGAAAGCAACGCGGAGATGGGGGAAACCCCTGGTGCCGTTAGACATCAATACACTACACTTTACACACACGATAGGAGGGAGTATATGATGAGAGCCCTGTCGATCAATTCGGCCCTGGAAAGATTGTGCAAGGCTTAAGGTGTAGAATTTTTTTCAGCCTGGTCTGTACTTGTTAGCAGGAGAGACTGCTTCTACAGAGATGGGATACACTTAAATAGAAAGGGTGCAAGATGTGCTGATGCTATCGAGGCAGTGTTAGATGGGTCGGAAAACTGCTAGATTGGGGGGATACAAGGACTAATAGATTAACAGTAGCCACTTGGCAGAGGTGAAAGTGATTCTTGCACTGCTTCTATTGGAATGAGCCGCAGCCTGGAAAATAAGATGCAGGATATTTCAGAGACTGCTGGGAATCATTGGAGTACAAGTAAACACATGGGTTGTTGTTAGGTAGCTAAGAAAAAGAGCAGGTGCATGTATACTTGCATGTACACCAATGCTAGGAGTTTAGTAAATAAATTTGATGAATTTGAGGTATTGCTCAAAACACCAAAGGCAGATATTGTGGGGATTTCAGAGACGTGGGTGTCACATAGATATAAGGAATGCAGAACTGGAATTTGGGAGTACAAATTCCAGTACTCCCAAATGTCTACAGAAGGGATAGACAGGATAGGAAGGGAGGAGGGGTTATGCTATTAGTTAAGAAATACATAAAATCCAAGGAAGTGAAGCCAGTCGTCATTGCTGGACAGAGCAGTGTCGAGTCAGTTTGGTGTGACATAGCATTGGGAGATCAAAATTGAGAGTAGGAGGGTGCTATAGGCCTAATGACTCTGATGAGTATAATAAGAAACTGTACAGGGAAACAGAGTGGGCCAGTACATCAGAGAGTCTTATAATGGGGGATTTTAATTTCCCAGATATTGACTGGAATTTGGGGGCTGGTCACTCACACACTAGCAAGGCTTTTGTGGATTTATTGGACGATTGTTTTCTACATCAGCATGTCGGGAGGCAACTAGAGAGAGTAATACTCTTGATTTGATTATCATGAGTGATTCTTCATACATTAAGAATCTGAAGGTAAATGAACCACTAGGTGGCAGTGATCACATTGTGCTGAAGTGGGATTTACTCAAAGAGGTAACTACAGTTAGGGGTAAAGGGAAGGGTTATTGCTTTCGTAAAGGCGACTACGATGGACTAAGGACAGTATTTAAATTCTATACAGTGGGACCAACTGATGATGTTACCAACAGCAAATTCAAACGGGAAGCATTCAAAGAACTTTTCTTGAAGCTACTAGGCTTTACATACCAACTAAGAATATTGTTCAAGGTTTAGGCCTAAGTGGATGTCAGATGAACTAATGAGACATATGGCAGAGAAGAAAATGCATGAGTTACATAAAAATTAACACGTGACACAGAAGCCTATGATAGATAGAAGTTGATCTGTAACCAAGTTACAAAGATGGTTAGGCAGGCGAAGGCAGACTACGAGAAATCTTTGGCAAGGGATGCAAAGAAAAACAGCAAAGAGTTCTTTACTTATGGTAAACTCTATAAGGAAGGGGATGAATCAGATTGGTCCATTTGATATCGATGGGTCAACTGTTGATGATCCTGCTCAGGTAGCTAACAAACTAATTAATATTTTGTATCGACATTCACACATGAGGAGTTATTCAGCGAGGGAATGCCAGAGGTGTATTCAACTCTGGCAGTAAGCTAGAGAATCTTGTAATAACTGAGAGTAAAGTGGAGGAGAAATTGTTGAAGATAAACACAAGAAGGCACCTGGGGTGGATGGAATCTATCCAGTTATATTAAAAGAGGCAGCAAAGGAAGTAAGCAAACTCTTAGCCATAATTATGAGAGCTTCCTTGGACCAGGGGAAGTACCCATGGAATGGAGATGTGCAAATGTAACCCCAATTCACAAAGGAGGATCAAAGGGCGACACAAGTAATTATAGACCTGTTAGTTTAACTTCTGTTCCGGAAAATTAATGGAGGCACTGGTTAAAGAAGCACTGCAGGATCATCTAGACAAGACTTCAGTTATAGCTCAGACACAGCATGGTTTGTTAAGGGGAAGTCTTGCCTGACCAGTTTGATTGGATACTATGATGCAGTCACAAAAGAACTTAATGCAGGGAATAACTTTGATATTATATAATTGGATCTTAGAAAGGCTTTTGATACTGTTGCACATGGAAGACTGCTGCACAAATTGGAGCAGTGCGGCACTGGAGGCAAATTGCTGCTATGATAAAGGGGTGGTTGAGGGGAAGAAGACAGAGAGTGGTAATCAATGGACACTGCTCATCGTGAACTAATGTTATTATTGGAGTCCTCAGGGTTCAGTATTGGGTCCATTATTGTTTTCTGTATTTATAAATGATATTGATGATGGTATATCAAGCTTAATGTCCCAAGTTTGTAGACGATACGAAGGTTGGCAGGGTAGTCAAGGACACTACTGACACTATGCTACTGCAACAGGATCTGGAAAGCTGAGTAGATGGGCTGAGAGGTGGCAAATGAAGTTTAACATTGCAAATGTAAAGTACTACATATGGGAAATTGCATCCCCAGAGCAACGTATCAACTCTGTGGTACTACACTGACAGTGGTAGAGAATGAAAGGGACCTGGGGTGGTTGTGCAGGCAGATATGAAGTTTTCTGAGCAATGAAGACGGGCTGCAAGAGTAGCTTATGGTGTATTGTCGATGATATATAGGAATTTTCCAGCAGGGATAAAGATGTGATTATTCCCTTGTATAAGGCAATGGTCAGGCCACACCTAGAGTACTGTATACAGGTCTGGAGGCCTCATTTCAAGAAGGATGTAAAGATGCTGGAACGAGTACAGAGAAGGGCGACAAGATTAGTGAATGGAACAAAGGGGTGCTCTTACGAAGAAAGGCTTAAGTTTTGCAAATTACAGTGTCTGGAGACTAGGCACCAGCGAGGTGATCTGATAGAGGTGTATAAAGCCTTGAATGGTTTGAGCATGCTCAATGCTGATGGGATTCTTCCTCTTGCTCAGAATAATCACCTGAGAGGGCATAAATTCAAATTGAGGAAAGACAGATGTAGGATAGACGTGAGGAAATTTGCCCTTAGCCAGCGTGTGGTTGGTTGGTGGAACAAGCTTCCATCCCTTGTCGTGGAGGTTGATAGCCTGAATAAGTTTAAGGCTCAGCCGGACAGGTATTTTGAACGAACAGAGGGGTGAAGTGGAAGTGGTTATTTATTTATTTATTTATTTATTTTTGGCTGATGCTGCATAAGCTTGCTTTCTTGCATCAAATGCCTCTACTAATGCTAATGCTAAGGGTCTGAGACAGTATTTAAATTCTATACGGTGTAATCAACTGATGATGTTACCAACAGCAAACTAAAAATGGGAAGTATTCAAAGAATTAATCTTGGAAGCTACTAGGCTTTTCATTCCAACAAAGAAATATTTTTCAAGATTTAGGCCTAAATGGATGTGAGATGAACTAATTAGACATGAGACAGAGAAGAAAAATGCATGGGATACATATAAATTAATGTGTGACATGGAAGCCTATGATAGATATAAGCTGGTCTGTAACCAAGTTACAAAGGAGGTTAGCCAGGCGAAAGCAGATTACGAGAAATCTTTGGTAAAGGATCCAAAAAAAAACAGCAAAGAGTTCTTTACTTATGTAAACTCTAGAAGGAAGCGGATTAATCAGATTGGTCCACTTGATATCGGTGGTTCAACTGTTGCTGATACTGCTTAGGTAGCTAACAAACTAAATGAATATTTTGCATCGACATTCACACATGAGGAGTTATTCAGGGAGGGGAATGCCAGAGGTGTATTCAACTCTGGCAGTAAGCTAGATAATCTTGTAATCACTGAGAGTAAAGTGGAGGAAAAATTGTTGAAGATAAACACAAGAAATGCACCTGAGGTGGATGGAATCTATCCAGTTATATTAACGGAGGCGTCAAAGGAAGTAAGCAAAACCTTAGCCATAATTACGAGAGCTTCCTGGACTAAGGGGTAGTATCCATGGAATGGAGATGTGCAAATGTGACCCAATCCACAAAGGATGATCAAAGGGAGACACAGGTAATTTCAGACCTGTTAGTTTAACCTCTGTTCCAGGGAAATTAATAGAGGCAATAGTTATAGAAGCATTGCAGGATCATCTAGACCAGACTTCAGTTATAGCTAGGACGCGGCATGGGTTTGTTAAGGGGAAGTTTTGTATGACTGATTGGATACTATGATGTGATCACAAAGGAACTAGATGCAAAGAATAACTTCGATATCATATATTTCGATCTTAGAAAAGCCTTTGATACTGTTGAACACGGAAGATTGCTGCACAAATTGGACCATTGTGACATTGGTGGCAAATTGCTGCTATGAATAAAGGGATGGTTGAGTGAGAGAAGACAGAGAGTGGTGATCAATGAACACTGCTCTTCGTGGACTAATGTCATTAGTGGAGTCCCACAGGGTTCAGTGTTGGGTCCATTGTTGTTTTCTGTATTTATAAATGATATTGATGGTATATCAGGCTTAAGGTCCAAGTTTACAGACGATACGAAAGTTGGCAAGGTTGTTAATGACAGTACACTGCTGCAACAGGATCTAGAAAAGTTGAGCAGATGGGCTGAGGAGTAGCAAATGAAGTTTAACATTGACAAATATAAATATTGCATATGAGAAGCAATAATCCCAGAGTAACGTGTCAACTCTGTGGTACCATACTGAGAGTGGTTGAAAATGAAAATGACCTGGGGTTAATTATGCTGAATGCGAAAAAAAAAAAAAAAAAAAAAAAAAAAAATTTATTTGTTGCACAGAGCATTAAACTACAATACATAAATAAGCTTTCGGCTGGGCGGCAGGAATCCGGAGCACGTAGGCCTCTTTTATTAATAATGCTGAAGTTTTCTGGGCAGTGCAGACGGTTTGCAAAAGTAGCTCATAGTGTCTTGTCAATTATATAAAGAAATTTTTCTAGCAGGGATAAGGAGGTGATTATCCCTTTGTATAAGGCAATGGTCAGGCCACACCTTGAGTACTGTACACAGGCCTGGAGGCCTCATTTTAAGAAGGATGTACAGCTGTTGGAACGAGTACAGAAAAGGGCAACAAGATTTGTGAACGGAACAAAAGGTTGCTCTTACGAAGAAAGGCTTAAATTTTGCAAATTACAGTGTCTGGAGACCAGGCACCAGCGAGGTGATCTGACTGAGGTGTATAAAGTCTTGAATGGTTTGAGCATGCTCAATACGGATGGGATTCTTCCTCTTGCTCAGAATAATCTGAGAGGGCGTAAATTCAAATTGAGGAAAGACGGTTGTAGGATAGATGTGCGGAAGTTTGCCTTTAGCCAACGGGTAGTTGATTGCTGGAAGAAACTTCCGTCTGTCGTTGTAGATGTTGATAGCTTAAATAGATTCAAGGCAGAACTTGACAAACCTTTTGAGCGAGTGGATGGGTGAAATAAGGGTTTTTTTTTTTTTTGTTTTTCTTTTTTGGCCTGACGCTATATAAGCTTGCTTTCTTGCATCATGTGCCTTTGCTAATGCAAATGACACGATGATCGGGAAGTTGTTACTTTTTGCACATGCCACATCTCTTTGATCTCTTGTCTTATGTTCGTATACATCTTGATTTTTTTCCCCATGGGTTTTCTGGGTTGCCAGTGTTGGGTACCGCTATGTCAATCAGATAGGTAGCCTTTTCCTTCTTGTCCACAAGGGTTAAGTCTGGTCTGTTGTGCGGGTTTGTCCATATCCGTTTTTATGGCGCAGTCCCAGTACAGCTTGTGGATTAGGGTCACTAGTAATGGCTCGGGTTCGTACTTGTAGTAAGGTATACTTTCTTCGATCAACTGTTATTTCCTTGCTAGCTTTCGATGTATTATCCTGGCTACCTAGTCGTGTCTATGAGTGTGCTCAGTCTGGGTGATGAACTGCCCCTTTCACAACTGAAAAACTTTTGGACATTATTAGAATCGTCCAGAAACATCGAAAATGAAATAACACTGAATAGTTATGTTTATATAGGTCACAGCAGAACATCTAAATGAAGATGAAATACTGCTGAACAGTGTCAGACGCGACCATGATCACGAAGAAATTAACGATGACGCTGAAGACGCATCAGAACAACCCGTAGAAAAGCCAACTCGCGAAGAAATGATTAACGCTTTTAAAACGGTTCGTATGGGTCTACAGTTTTGTCAAAATGTTCCTGATAGTGTTTTTAATGCTCTGAACAAATGTGAGGTTTTCTTTGAGAATCAGACAATTTTTTAATTGAACACTGCAAACGAAAATTACAGATTTTTTTTTTTAATTTGTGATACTTACCGGCGAAAATTGTGTAAACGTAATTTAAATAAGTATGTTTTTGAAATAAAATACATTAAAAATAAATGTAGATTCGTTTTCGTTTTCTAATTAGATAACAATTTCTAATAAAAAAGATATTCTCTGTATAACGAGATTTCTCTATAACGAATTTTTTTGCTGGATTTATCGAATTCGTTAGAGGGAAGTTCGACTATATATATTTGATCCCGCACTGGCCAGCAGGGGTCTCCACTAGGAAGGCTAGGAGGTATTCCGTAGTTGAATGTGAAGACGTCTCCGGCGATCAAAAGCATGACGAGCAAATTCTTGCAGGGACTGGAAATTTTCTCTGGTGCTCAGGAAGTCCGGCTCATTTCCGGGGACAGTGATACTGGTGGAGAGAAGAAGGTTCTGTCGAAGATCTAGGTATTGACGGCAGTGGTATAAAATATGTTCCCAGTCTTCTGGGTCACCACAAGAACAGAGACGTGATTCAGCAAGGTTGAAAGTTGCAAATTTGGCATTAAGGGAGCCATGCCCAGAGAGTAAGTAGAGAGTGTACAGGCCAGGATGAAACCATTTCTGAGTGGACTCTAACGTGGCAAAGGTGACGTTAGGGATGAACTTTAAAGTAACAAGACCATTAGAGGTAGTGGACCATCTGTCTTGTCAGCTCTGCATCAAAATATTCCAACAGCGTCTTTTCTCTGCCTTGGGATCCACAGTGACATCGATGGTAATACCAAGAAAGATGGCACGGACAGCGTGTAAGGATCTGCAAAGCAGGAGTAGTAGTAGTAGTAGTAGTAGTGGCATATGATGCAAGAAAGCAAGTGAAGGAGCTTATGCAGCATCAGCCAAAAAAAAATCACACCATTCCCTCCAAATGCCTGTCCAGTTCCTCCTTAAATTTATTTAACCTATCAACTTCCAACGACAGATGTAAGTTTGTTCCAGCAATTAACCACCCGCTGGCTAAAGGCAAATTTCCGCACATCTATTCTACATCTGTCTTTTCTTAATTTGAATTTATGCCCCCTTAGGTTCGCAATATGAACAAGTGGAAGGATCCCATCAAAATTCAGCGTGCTGAACCCATTCAAGGCCTTATACACTTCAATCAGATCACCGCGCAGGTGCCTAGTCTCCAGCCACTGCAATTTGCAGAATTTAAGCCTCTCTTGATAAGAGGATCCCTTCATTCCCCTCATCAATCTTGTTGCCCTTCTCTGTACACGCTCAAGTAAATCTACATCCTTCCTAAAATGAGGCCTCCAGACCTGTACGCAATACTCAAGGCGTGGCCTGACCATTGCCTTATACATAGGGACAATCACCTCCTTTTCCCTGCTAGCAAACTTCCTATATATCATTGACAAAACCCCATGACCTGCACTGGGAGCCTGTCTGCATTGCTCAGAAAACTTCATATCTGACTGCACAATTACTCCCAGGTCTTTTTCATTTTCTACCACCTTAAGTGTAGTACCACACAGTTGGTACGTTTCTCTGGGGTTACTTCTACCCATATGCAGTACTTTGCATTTGTCAAGGTTAAACTTCAGATGCCACTTCTGAGCCCATCTGCCCAAATTATCTAGATCCTGTTGCAGTAGCACACTGCCATTACTGTCATTAACAACCCTGCCAACCTTTGTATCATCTGCAAACTTTGACACTAAGCCTGATATACCTTCATCAATATCATTGATAAATACACAAAACAACAGAGGACCCAACACCGAACCCTATGGGACTCCATTAATAACATTAGTCCACGAAAAGTAGCACCCATTAATTACCACCCTCTGTCTTCTCCCACTCAACCATCCTTTTATCCATCGTAGCAACTTACCCTTAATACCATTCTGCTCCAATTTGTACAATAGTCTTCCATGCGCAACAGTGACAAAAGCTTTCCTAAAATCCAAATATATGATATCAAAATTATTTTTTGCATCCAGTTCCTTTGTAACCACATCATAATATCCTATCAAATTTGTCAGACAAGACTTTTCCTTAACAAACCCATGCTGTGTCTGAATTATTGCTGCAGTCTTGTTTAGATGATCCTGCAATGCATCTTTAAACAGTGACTCCATTATTTTACTCGGAACAGAAGTTAAACTAACTGGTCTGTAATTACTCGTGTCACCATTCGATCCCCCTTTGTGAATTGGGGGTACATTTGCACATCTCCAGTCCGTGGGGACCTCCCCTGAATCCAAGGATGCTCTCATAATTATGGCTAAGGGTTTGCTTAGTTGCTTTGCCGCCTCCTTTAATATAACTGGATAGATCCCATCCACCCCAGGTGCCTTTCTTATGTTTAACTTGAACAAATTCTCCTCCAGTTTGCTCTCAGTTATTACGAAATCATTAAGCATCCTTCTACAATTTGATATCCTTCTGCCGTTTTCAAACCTTAATAACTCCTCATGTGTGAATGTAGATGCAAAATACTCATTCAGTTTGTTTGCTATCTGAGCAGGATCATCAACAGTCGAACCATCGATATCAAGTGGACAATCAGATTCAACCCCTTCCTTTTAGAGTTTATATAAGTAAAGAAATCCTTGCTGTTTTTCTTAGCATCTTTTTTGCCAAAGATTTCTCGTAATCTGCCTTCTCCTGCCTAACAATATCTGGGAAGTTAAAATCCTCCATTATAAGACATTCCTCTTTCGTGACCTGATTACAGACTAGCTTATATCTGCCATAGGCTTCTGAGTCGATTGATAATTTATATGCATCTCATGCATTTTTCTTCTCTGTCACGAGTCTCGTTAGTTCATTTGATAACCATTTAGGCCTAAACCTTGAACAATATTTCTTAATAGGTATGACACTTTTAGTTGCTTCCACGATTAATTCCTTGAATGCTTCCCACTTGGAATTTGCTGTTGGTAACATCGTCATTTGATCCCACTGTACAAAATTTAAAAACTGTCTGAGACCACTGTACTCACCTTTAGGGAAGCAAAAACCCTTTCCTTTACCCTTGATGGTAATTAAATCTTTAAGTAAACTCCACATCAGTACACTGTGATCACTGCCACCTAGTGGTTCCTTTATCTGCAAATTCTTAATACACGAATGATCACTGCTGATAACCAGATCAAGAATATTACCCTCTCTTGTCGCCTCTCAAACATGCTGCTGCAGAAAACAATCATCCAATAAATCCACGAAAGTCTTACTAGTGTGTAAGTGACCAACCCACAAGTTCCAGTCAATATCTGGGAAGTTAAAATCCCCCATTATAAGACATTCTGATTTACTAGCCCACTCTATTTCTCTGTACAATTGTTCATTGTACTCATTCGAGTCATTAGGCCTATAACACACTCCTACCCTTATTTTTGCTTTCGCAGTGCTTATGTCACACCAGACTGACTCAACAATTTGGTGACAGTTTGAATAGACACAGTCCTACAGGCCCTGCACATTGCTAAAAGCATTTTACGTAATGCTGTGAAGTTTAGTCTGTACTGAAACATTCTTAACGTGCCAGAACCACGCTGCTGCGCCATAGGAACAAATTGGCGGCATCGCGCCAATAACCGTAGAGAACGAGAATTAAGACCCCAAGATTGTTTAGGGAGAAGCAGAAGTGAGAAGGTAAGTTTTTGACTTTCTCCGAAATTCTTCCAAGCGTTTAGTAAACGTAAGTTTACTATCAATGATCAGACCAACTCTAATTGCATATTGTTCGTAAAAATTATATAAAGCATATCACTGTAATAATATTTAAATATTTCCAGAAAAATACATTCAATGAACAGAGGTGGCGCTAAAGTGTGATCAAATAGTGAATTAAAATATCACGCTTTGAATTAAAAATAATAAAAACAAGACCTTCCAAATTTTATTGTGTTCAAAAATCAGCTTATAAAACCGGAAAGCTTGCTGAACTTTATTGACTTATTAAAAAGGTTAGTTGAACGTTTATCCTTTATAAGTATTTTCATCTCATTAGCTGTTATAGCGGACTGCCATATTCCGGCATACAAATGGGCTGTTTTTGGCTTTGTTAATCATAAATTTGCCCTATAAATCTTCTTTATCTACTTTTTAGTTTAGTTACTGTATTTCTGCTCCTTCTTTTAAAAATTTATGTTGTGGCATTTAAATACACTGCGTGTCAAATCGAACAAAAGCTGTAAGCTTTTAGGGTTCTTCCTGAAGTAGAACAAAAACGGTATAAGTGATGACTTGATTATCGCTCGTATTATGGGCATAAGTAATGAGACGACTATTGCTCTTGTTACAGCAAAATGATGACAGGATATCCTCTTATTACAGGCTTAAGTGAAATGATGACACAATATCCTTCTTATTACAGGCTTAAGTGAAATGATGACACAATATCCTTCTTATTACAGGTTTACGCGATGACATGATATCACTTATTACAGGCATAAGTGAGAATAGGATATTACACTTATTCATATTACGTAGTACTAATCACGCTTTCGTTTAGTTGTCTGCAGTATCGAAGCGAGAGTGCAATAAGAAAGGCAAAAAGTAAACCCGAAAACATAATTCCCGACGAGTTCGATGGATTTCGTTTGACGACAAGGATAAAAAAAAATCTTGGATTGATTAAGCCAGGCAATTGTGCGTATTTGAGCAAAAATATATAAGTAATATATATAAATAATAATATTAATTCGTGTCCTTCTAACACCAAGCACGTGCTTTTAATTCAAGTTTAGTATTTTATGCCCAGCGAATAAGTCGACCTCAGAATTTTAGACAATATGTTATTGCTTCAGCGGTCAATCGGAATTATACGATAATACAAAATCTTAGCGTTATGGATCACACTGTTTTTTGGGACTTTTCACGTAGGCTTAAAGTTCTACTGTTTACAGCGGTTCCCAACCGGAAGTTCGCGAAAATGTTCAAGGGGGATCGCACAAAAAATTCTGTAATGGCGTCTGCTTATATTTACATAGGTATATTTTCCATAAGTATATATTAAACTACAAAATAGTTTAATATTAATTTATGTGGTTCGATTAAAAATTTATATTTACTTGTGGTTTGGGTCACGCGACCTTACATAGCGAGGATATTAGTGGCTGGGATTGGGTTATGTATAGGTATTTATTATGTATTGGCAGTTAATAATAATTTTATATTATTACGCAATACCACTTTTAAAAATTTTATTATAAATATTTTATAATAAAAATTCAGAACTATTATACGATTTCAGCGGCTTAGTGGTTCGCGATAAAAATATTACATTGAAAGGGGTTCGCTAGTCAAAAAAAGGTTGGGAACTGCTGGTTTACTCAATGCCGTTCATGGACTTATAATAGTTCGACCTAGTGCATTTTTGTGATATTTTTTTATTTAGGTGTTTTAGAAAAATTTATGAAGCTATCCAAAATTTCATAAAATTAAGACAAATTGAAATCCGGCAATTATTATTAATATTTAATTAATTAATTTTTTGTGTGTGTGTGTGTCATATTATCTCACATAGGTTAACTATAACTTAAAGTGACCAGATCGTTAGCATTACAATGTGGGGCATTTTTAAACCACCCTATTAAAAATATATACATTTTTTAAAAGAATTTTATATAAAAAAAATATTCACATACAAAATGTAAATTAAATACATTGACTTCTTTGAACTAAACTTATAAAATAAAATACAGCATTAAACTTCTTAAAAAATATATATATATATATATTTATTTTATTTTATTATTATTATTATTTATTATTATT
Source organism: Mastigoproctus giganteus (assembly GCF_048544385.1). NCBI lineage: Eukaryota > Metazoa > Arthropoda > Arachnida > Uropygi > Thelyphonidae > Mastigoproctus > Mastigoproctus giganteus. The sequence continues at coordinate 124,399,316 of NC_143576.1, read as the reverse complement.
GTTATATATATATTTTTTTTTTTTCAAGAAAAGGCTGAAATTCAGTATACGGTATACTGAATTTCAGCCTTTCACAAATTTCACAAAGAAAAGAAGGTTGTGTAAGGATAAATAATTGTATAAATAATAAATAAATAATAACCGAGAAAAATAATTGTAATTAGAAGGGAAAAAAAAAGACTTATTAGAGGGGTCATGTTTTTAATCGGTTTTCATTTTTGTTTAGTGAAAAAAGGTAAGGTTTTTTCTGGGAAATAATAATAATAATAATTAATAGAAATTAATTTGAAAAGCGAAGAGCATCCTCAAAAGAGACAGCATCCACAGCAGACATGACACAAAAAATCAGAGAATAGCGGAGTACTTGGACACATTGAAGCAGCAAGAGACTACGCCAGTACAAAGAGAGCTCCCAGAGAAAAATTAACAACCGAATCTTCGATGAGGACCAAAGAGGCTTCTACAGGAGAGGAGCAATATGGCCTTAGTTGCTAATGCTCCTAAAAACCAAATAACAAACAAACAAACAAGCTTCTACAGGAGTCTCGGAGAAAACTACAGATCACTGAAGAGTTCAGCAAACAGTAGAATATAATTTGGCCTAGACAAACGCAACACACATGGATTGTATCAGGGCAGTCCAGTCGGCCGAAACTACTTGTGAAGAGACTAAAGTTGTGACAGAGAGAGAGACCTACAAATATCTGGGGACAATACAGGCTAACAGTAAGAACGCAATGAAATCAAGGTTCGCCGAGGAGCCAGTTAAAAACAAAGTTGAACGTTGGGAACATGGTCAGAGCCATAAATACCTGTGTAGTGTGAGTACCAGCATACTCTTTCGGGATCATGGATTGAACCAACACCCAGCTGATGGAGATTATAAGACTGACCAGAAAAATTATGACCAAGAGCCACCAACACCGTCCGAAGTCGGCCATCGAGAAATTGACCATTGCCGGAAAGAAAGAGGATGAGGGTTGACAGATCTCATTTGAACAACAGAAGACGATAAAGAATCGCTTGTCAATCTTCTATAAGGAAGAAAGACAAGGCAGCGTACCCTAGCCTAAGCTTGGGGACCTCCCTCTCAGACGGAAGAAACGAGGATAAAAAATGGGCAAAGAAGGCACTCCGGCATCACACTCCCCTTCTCCCTCAACCCAAACACGGTACTACTACTACTAGCACTAATATTAACTAGTACCACTACTAATACTAATATAAAATAGCACTAATAATAAAATACTATAATATAATACTAATATATACTAATACTAGGTAGATAAGGCTCATAAATCCGTGCAGTAACACCACTTTGCTTATTGGAGACTTCAAGTGGTGTTTAGTCACCAGAGCAAAGTTTCCGGCATCCCCTCCCTCCCTCCCTATCTCCTTCAACCCATGCACGGTACTAAGTACAATAGGTTTTGATACCTTTTGTATATGGGAGTTTTCATTAAAAAAAAAAAAAAAATCTCCATGGCAGTCACTATATTGATCTCCATCAAGACTACATAGATAAAATGGCTTCCAACGCATGGCTCACGAGCGGGACGCTCTTCTGTAAGAGTGAAGGATTCATGCTCGCCATCGAAGACAAGGTAAACACTAGGAACTGCAGAAAATACAACGCCAAGTACCCCGGAGTGGCTGGTGCGGCATGTGGGCGATACCACCTGGCCCCAGAAATAATCCAACACATCATTGCAGAATGCAGGATGATCACCCAGACGGAGTGCACTCATAGACACGACCAGGTTGCCATAATACATCAGAAGACAGCGCAAAAATACCACTTGATCAAAGACAGTGTACCGTATTACAAGTACGGACCCCAAGCCGTACTAGAAACCTTCAATCTCACAAACTATAAGGGGATTGTGCCATAATAATGAACAAGACGTTCCCGCATGACAGACAACCCTCAATGACAAGAAGGTGGTTGTTTTAGGGTTTTTGGAGTATCAGCAACTAAAGCCATATTGCTCGTGTATTGTCTGTAAATTGCCCGTGTTCTGAGGTCGATTTTCTGTTTACTGGAGGAAAAACCCGAGTTTTCAAGAGAAAAACCATGCTACCCTCGCCTGGGACCAACTAATTCATCCACGTTGTGAAAAAAGGCCCATAAAAATTCCTCCCGTCATCGACGGGACTCGAACTCCCGGTGTGGGGAGGACGGCTGTCCTACCAACTGTGCTACCCACGAGGGCTCGACAAAAAGGAAATGGCCAACTTGATTGACATAGCAGTGCCCAACACCAGCCACCTCCAGAAAACTTACGAGGAAAACTCAGGAAGCACACAGACTTAAGCTAGGAAGTCAAAGAAATATGGCATGTGGAACACGTAACGGCCATCCCGATCACCGAATCAACTGCCAACGAACCTCCATAAGAACCTAGTAGAAATAGGCCTCCCAGAGAACCAGGGCCGTGCAAATGGGGGGGATTCATTGGATGCGCCGCACCAGGGCACCGATCTAGGGCCCAAATTCGTGAATCCAGTCTAAACCTCTATCCTCGTAATTTGAATTAATGCCCCTAGTTCTGGAATCATATATAACAGTAAAAATTTCATCCTCATTCATTTTACTTTATCTCCTTAAGCCTTGTGCACCTCAAATAGTTTTATCCTTTTATAAATCCTTGTGTTTATGTTACGAGATCTGTGTACTTAATATGTTTTCCATTTACAGTTATTATTATAATGACAGCCATTACCAGGCCACTTACCTAGATTTAATAATACAAGTATCTTATGAAAAAACATATACTAAGCTATATGATAAGGTGGATTTCAGCTTTAATTCTGTCAATCTTACAAACTGGGAATCCAGTATATCTAAAAAGTTCTTGGAAACGTGATTATAACGCAATATTAAAAGCTTGATATATATTAGTAGTAATAGAACGCAATATTACAAGCTTGATATACATTAGTAGCAGTACCCTCGAACATAGGATCAATGCATTTTCATAAGTTCTAGGTTAATTATGAATAATATGCTTATAAGTTTCATTATGTACTATAAGAATATAGCTATTGGAGAAACAATAGATAAATGGCACCATGGCGTCAATCTAAACAGAATTAATGAAGGCACTTGAAAACACTCTTGATTAGCTTCTCTTAGTTAACCTTCCCTAGGTTTAATTGCACTGAGACGGAACTCGCTGGCTGACTAGCATTCTCTTCTGGAATAGTACAAAAGCAGTCTCAAAAGATTACTGTATTTGTCAACACTCTAATTTTCCCTGGTTTATTTGCAGTCAGACGGGACTAGCTGTCTTACTACACTTAACCAGGGATACTCCAACAATTGCGCTAATAATTGTTGATTATATACGAGTAAATGCGTTTTTCAGTTTGGCTGGCACACCTTTTGGATTAGTGTAATGCCAGCCTTATTTTATCTGTTATCCTCATTTGGGACGAAACAATATCTCTAAACTATAGTTCTTTATACTGGGACATAACATTGCTGTCCCATTGTAATGTAACCTATAGACATCCATCCTGTCCAGAAATTGAGAATATCCATATTACAGTATAAAATGAAAAACAGCAGATTAATAGAATTTAAAGTTATTTCCTTAATACATTATACAGTTACATTTAGTACACATACATTTGTTAAAATCATTATAATAATTTTTTTATAAAAATTGAAATAAGATTAGAATTGTGCGTAATTGGTTTTTAAACATTTTGAAATGAAACGCTAGTGCTGACGCATGCTGATGTTCGGATCATTCCTAACCTTCATTAATGTCCAGATCATTTCTAACCTATATTGATGTTCGGAACATTTCTAAACTTAATTTTTACCTATTTGTATGCCAATGCCCAAGTATATCAGTGTACACTTTTAGGGTGAGAAAGTTTTTTTGATGTTGAGTATAACATTAATTACATCATCATCAACTATCAGGATGTGATCTGTACATGAAAGACAGCTTATACTGTATTTACAAGAAATATTTATTCAGATACAAACTGCTTTCTCAACATTTAGGAAAAAGGGGATATACTGATCAAATGGCCCATTCCATTTTACGATTCACATGCACTTAGAAGTACTTCATATATGTCACTGGGATGAGACATTTTCTAACTTATCGATCTTTTGATCAGTAAAACAATTTGACAGTTCGTTGTCATTAAACAGTTTTGTAATAAAGTAAATCTATAAGTCTTCAAATTGTGTATAGAACTGTAATGTAATTTGTTAAATCTTCGTGATATCTTTGGATTTTTCAAGAGATTTTCTAATCGCTTAGGTACCTTGGTCATAGAGTGCTGTTAATACGCATCCCACAGATGATCGTGCGCAACTTCGAGGAAAATTAAAAATCACATCAGATTTCTTACTACAGCAGTCACAAGAGAACTTTGTCCATCGGTCACAGGTAAGCCTATTTTTAGAATCGTCTAATAACTTTCAGATATTTTTGGAAACGTCCTTTCGTTGCAGATGGAGAATCTCATGGCATTCCAGTAAAGCTATGAGACTGTAAATTCTGCGGTCTGAATCGAAAGTTGGCCAAGCTGCTTCCAATAGTATATTGGGTAGCAGACTGAACAGGAGTAAATGATGACATACCATTTTGCGGAGGAGACAATGCCACACCACTAGATGACACTACTGCACAAGAAGAAAAACTTGAAGTGGTAGCACCAGGTGTTGCCAACAAGCTGCTGTACGCTGGAGGGGTAGTCTTCCATGGAGATAAACAGTTGTGTCCTCCAACACTTGGGGCGGCGGCTGTAAGAGCTTGCACAGCAATCGCTGTTGGTCTCGGGGCTATTGGTTGTTCAATAAGTGATGTGTCAGTCGAATTGCGATACAGCTGGTTACGTTGAGCCAGAATGCTGCGTTCGTTACGGCGAAACTTTGCTCTCCGATTTTGAAACCAAACCTGCCAAAAGAGAAAAACATTCTTTATTCTACGTGAAAATTTTAACGTCATTAGCCACAGTAGTACGAGAAAGAAAATCTTTCAGAAAAAAGAAAAAAAAAGCATATATATATATATATATATATATATATATATATATATATATATATATATATATTAAATGTTATTTAAAGTCAAAGTAACAGTTGATGGAAAAATAACAATAAAAACAAAAATGAACAAAAAATGCGCAAAGCAGCAGTAAAGAATGCAAAAGTATATAAACATGTAAGTGCAAATAAATCTGAAAAAAGTTTCTATAGATGGAGGTGAGAATTACACAAGAAGTATACACCATTGAAGAAGTATACACTACAAACAACCCTAATCATAACTTTTTAGCATTCAGATATGTAGATGACATCCTAATTTTAAATACAAACTTTGAACCATTAGCCAAAGCAATTTACCCCAATGAACTTAAATTGAATAAAGAAAACTCTACTAATCACACAGCCAACTTCATTGATCTCTACATTACCCTTAGCAATGCTTCCCTTCCATATAATATTGACATATATGATAAAAGAAATAAAACCAACTTTGATGTCATCTACCTTACTAATTGGCACTCTAATATTTCCAACAAAATACACAAAAATATAATATGTACTCAAACTATTAGACTAACTAACATATGCAGTAACCATTTACTGCTTACTGAAGCTCTTAAACTTCTTACAATAAGTTAATTAATAATGACATCCCCTATCTATTTTTTTAAAATACTGCTTCAGTATAGTTTCCCATTTGATCAAGAATAAATTCAGTCATAATCTACTATGAACTGGTCAGTTCTATTCCTATTTGTACAGTTGTAATATTATTTGGTGGGATTTCCACTACTTGGTGTGTAATAACTATACATGATTTCCTATGGAATTTTTTATTTGAATGATTACTTTGTTTCTTTACTCACTAAGTTTCTACTTCTTTCATGGATTCATTTGATATATGTTTTAACAATCCTTTATGAAATTGCTGATAATTCACTTCCCTTGTTGAGACTATTGATATTCCTTTTTGTTTTCGGATAATATATGTGAGTAAATTGCTATATTTGGATCTTTCAAGTATTAAAGCTGCTTTAAGGTATCAAAAAGGTTTTGATACAATTCAGTTCCGCCTTTGGATTTATCTGCTCTAGATTTATACTATTTTTATTTACTATTGTGCATATTCATTACTACTGAAATTTTATGCAGTACTTGTTCATTATTAAATTCTTCAACTCCATGAATTTCTATGACTCTTTATTTATATTACAAAATATTTTTTTCCTACAGTCTCCTTAGGATTTGATACCTAATTACCCCACCATTGGGTCTACGGTCATCTAGTTATATGCATCCTCAGATTTATTTCCTATTCTTTCATTACTGGATTTAAACTAGATTTCCTCATCAAAACCTCCCATGGATTTTTATTACATCCTTTCACCTTCGGATTGCACTCCTGAAACTACCTTTGGATTTATGCTACTCTATCAACAATAGATTTACTTATTTATTTTTACAGAAATTATTACTGATATTACTTCAGTTTTGTTTCACTACATTTTGTACTACAGGTTATAACTCTTAAGTCTTAATCTGGCCTCTCCGTCTCAGGATTTTATGTTGCTTTTTATGCTTACATATATCATTTCTCATTTCGTGGATTTTATAAAAAACTTTTATGTGTAAGCTATACCCCTTCCCTAATTGGTATAATTTCGATTTATATACTAGAATTATACAACGTCCTTTTTTTGCTAAGTATATAGTAGCCACATCACTTGATCTACTTTCTAATCATTTTATCATGGCTATGTTCAATACTTTTTATTTGTCCTTTTATTCAAAAACACGTTTCTACGTTGTAGATATAATCTCTCTTTTCTAACGTTACTCTTATACACTGAGTGATCACTGAATTATGACCACCTACCTAATACTCCATAGGTCCTCCATTTGACCTCAGTACAACAGCTATCCGACGTGGCATTGATTCAACAAGATGTCGGAAGCGTTCGAGAGGAATGGCCAACCAAGCTGTGTGTAATGCGGTCAGCAATGCAGGTATGAAGGTGATTGGTGTATCCAGACGGTGTATCCCAAGTACTCTATGGGATTGATATCGGGAAAGTTCGAAGGCCAGTCGATATGCTGGAAGTCAGAACTGTGTTCCTCAAACCATTCCTGCACAACAAGTACCAGATGGCTCGGCGCATTGTCATCTTGGAAGACACCATCGCCATTCGGGAAAAAGTAACATAGCGGGGTGTACACAGTCAGCAAGCAGTTGACGATAGCGGAGACCACTGATACATTGTTCCACATGCACCAGGGGTCAAAGTTCCTGCAAGTGAAACATGTCCACACCATACAACCGCCTCCACCGGCCTGCACTTTTGATACCATGCATGATGGATCAAAAGCCTTATGTCGTTGACGCCAAATCCGTACACGACTATCCACGGTGTGGAGTAAATAACGTGACTCTCCGACCAGCACACCTTCTTCCAGTCTTCTAACGTCCAACTTGTATGCTCTTTGCACCAGGCGAGTCTTTTACGCCGATGAACCTTGGTTAGGAGAGGATGCCGTAGGAGTCGTCTGCTGGTATAGCCCATACGTGTGAGCGTGCGACGCATGCTCATGACAGATATTGTTCCGGGTTCACCCATGTATTGGGTAGTCAACTTTTCAACAGTGCTACGCCTGTTCGCCTGTATGAGTCGTCGGACCCGGCGCTCACCTCTAACATCAACCTTAAGCTGACCTTTGCAGTTTTGCCGTCGGGTCGTTGTTTGACCAGTTTGACGGCAGTCCTGGTACACTTTAACTACGGCGGATCTCGAACACCCCACCAGTTCAGCAGTTTGGGAAATCGAGGCACCAGCTCGTCGAGCACCCACAATCTATCCTTTATCAAAGTCCAATAAATCCTTTCTTTTACCCATCACGCTCGGAATTTTACTTCCTATTGAACCACTGACACCTTATCTATGCTACGTAGGTCGACTACCTCACGTGGTCAACGGTCGCATTCAGTTTTCATAGGGGTGATCATAATTCAGTAATCACTCAGTGTATATCTCTACACTCTTACTTATTCAAAATTAGACTATAGAGGTCACTATTTTCATATCTATTTCCACTTCTTCACAGCTCTCTATCAAGTCCCTCATGTTACTATAAATTGCTTTATCCAGTAGCTAAGTCACTTATGTAGCTTTTCTTTAGATACATCCATCCTCTCTACGAAATATGTGATTTTTATTTTCCCGCCGTCTTCCTTTAGCTACGTGCTATCGTTCCCTTATTATACTTTCGGTTTCGTTTCTAGGCGTGATTCGACATGCATATTTTTCCCCTGTTTTTTTCCCCTGCAGTACAGACATTTGGTATTCATCTCCTATTTATGCTAACTCTTGCAAAGCCAGAGCCCTTACTGAAAGGTTTGGCTTTACAACCCCAGCAAGCTCAGTAAGTTTTAATAACTTTTTCTATACTTTTTACCTTTCCACTTTCTTATTCTACCTTTCTTCCCGTTCATAGAGCTATTAGTGCAATACGAGGGTGATATATATATATATATATATATATTATAATTTCTTCTGTTGGAACTTCAACAAAAATTGTAGCAATTTTTTGAAAATAAATAAATTTTCTGTTTATATTCCCTGACGACTCCACGGTCAGAGGAGTTCACAAGATAGAGAAACTACAAGAAACAGCACCATATTTAGATTCATATTCAGGTAGTTGGGGATTAAACTGAAAATTTTAATTTTAATTTTGCAGTTAAAGGTAATTGGAATACTGTATATCAATAAATTCCAGAATATCGAATTCTTCACTCCGCCCACAGTCTACGATGAGTGAAGTTAAACAAAGCCGAATATAAGCTTGGCCAAATAAGACAGTTGTCTGGGGTTAGTGACAACTTCCTCACAGTTTCTGTTACATGAATTAGATAAACTGATTTTCATTTTTTTTTTTTTAATGGAAGGTTAGTTTTAATTATTTTTATAAGACATGTTTTCTCAATCTGCTATAATTTATGGAAAAAAAAATTTTTTTCAATATAATGTGTCTCAAATTTAGTAATAAAAGATTTCTAATCATTAAAATGATTAGAAATCTTTTAATAATAAATTTATGTTTCTCTCTATACGCATCTAGCAGGTTTATATTAAATTTGATCGCCAATTTTATGCATTAATATATAAAAAAATTCCATATGAGAACTAATATAATATTGAGTGTACAAGAGTGTGTGCACTCTCAACATTGCGCACTTTCAATAAGCATTAAATTTACATCCAATAACTATTTAATGTAGTTCAAGCTCCATGTCAGATAAGAAACTCCTGCGCTTCAGAGTCTTTGCCTGAATGTGGATCTGATCCTAAATCTGCACAGTTTTCTATGTGATGAATTATTGTCTCTCGATGAGAGCGTCAAGATTCCGAAAAGGTAGAAAAGCTGTCGGTTTTGCATTGCCCACGGTATTTTGCGGTGTCCAGCTATTCACGGTCAATTGATAATGTGTTAAATGCTTCTATGAAGCTGAAATGGATCCGGAGAGTCCATCCATAGCAATTTGGCCAACTTCTATTCTGTGATGGATGTTTGGAGAGGATTTGCCAGATATTCGGTGGCTCTGCTGGGTAACAGTTTTGCAAAGATGACAAGGTTCCTAGAAGTGATATGACAGTACCATGGAACATAACGATTTTATTTTAAATTAAATTTTAACATACTAACTTACATGCACCAAGTAATACAAAGAAATAAATTTTTCTGAACAAATATAGTCCACTGTGAAGAGTTTTGAAATAATTAATGGACTTTGGATTCAATGCATTTATGAGCCTAAATATTTTTTTATTAACTAGCGTATATAGATATACGCTAATATAACATAATGATATTAAAGGATGAAATTCAGTTTTATATATTTAAGGTATTTAATATTGATTGTTATAATAATTTTATGTTGTTAAACATTCAACATGGTATTTTATAGTATTGAATATTCAATATTATATTAAATTTTGCTTTTGTGTTTTCGTACATAATCATCTTTTGGCAGTTTCAGTTGATTAGTTGCTGTTTCCGACTTAGAGAGTATTCTGTTTCTGTTTCTTCTTTTCTGTAATTTCTGTGTAATATTCTTTATTTGGAATATTCATTTTTTATGGAATATTTACTTATTTTTCCTGAAAGTGAATAATCAGTGGACACATACAAAGAAAATTTTCAAGCAGCTATTGCTATTTATTTAAAATGCATGCCATTCTCCATTTTAATTAAATTATGCATTATGTGCGATTATGTTCTAAACAACAAAAAAAACTGTTTTTTTTTTTTGTTTCCCTTTCGCACGTGATGTTCGCATCCACTTGTGCGATCTTCAAAACACGCTACCCTCTAAGTTTAAGCGATGATGCACATCCTCAAATGTTTCTTCACTCTTATCCGACCATTTTTCACGATTAATAGATGAAGAAGCATGCGAAGATTCATTCATCGCCTTGTTGAATACATTTGTCGCTTTCAATGGCTTGATTTACCATTTTGCCAGCTCTCATCGAACCTAGTAACAAAATCCAGCGTGTTTTGATGTAGTCGGCGATCACTTTTTATTGTCAATATCATCCATGGATTTCGCAATGTGTTTTGCTTTCGAGACAAAGCATAATTTTGTTAAACAGCATTCTTCGGTCGTTTTTAGCATTAGCAGTAGTAGTGGCAAATGATGCAAGAAAGCAAGCTTATAAAACATCAGCCAAAAAAAAAAATTATAATAATAATCATAACAATTCCCATTTCACCTATCGATTCCCTCCAATAGTTTTTTTTTTTTAGTTCTTCCTTGAATTTATTCAAACTATGCACTTCCACAACAACAGATGGAAGCCTGTTCTAACAATCAACCACCCGCTGATGAAGGCAAACTTCCACAGATCTGTCCTGCAACCATGCTTCCTCAACTTGAGTTTGTGCCCTCTCACGTGCGTAGCCTGAGCAAGAGGAAGAATCTCATCAGCATTGAGATTACTCAATCCATTCAAAGCCTTAAACACCTCAATCAGATCATCTTGCACGTGCCTAGTATCCAGACGCTGAAATTTGCAGAACTGAAACCTTTCTTTGTAAGAGCACCTATTTGTTCCACTCACCAATCTCGTTGCCCATATCTGTAGGTTTCCAGACCTGTATGCAGGTCTGGAAACCTACTCAACGTGTAACCTGATCATTGCCTTATACAAAGGGATAATCACCTCCTTATCTCTGCTAGCAAAATTCCTGTATATCATTGACAAGACCCCATGAGCTGCTCTGGCTTACGTTAAGTAAGTCCGCAGATAATAATAATAAGATTCTTTATTAACATAAATTGTATATAATAGTGATTCCTTACACAGAAAGCCAGAGGAATCTTACAATTCGTTGTTTATACAAGTGATTTTGTTTTATAATAGAAAAAAAATAAAATAAAATAATAATAACTAAATAATAATTAATAGACAAAAACAAAGATGATAATCAAAATGTAAAAATGAAGTAGTAATTACAGCGAAAAAGGACTACAAGTTGAGCAGAACATGAAATGACATCAATTAACTAAGATCGGCAGTTACATAAATGTCCTTTACAAACAGCAAGATAGGAAAAGATGCCAACGCGATATGCCTTGTCCATAGTCCACCGGTCGATGTCGATGTTGAACGAGTTGAGAGTGTCCAGACTTAGCTGAGCACTGATGAAGGAATGACTTTATTTTTAGTACATGGGCTCTGTGGACTATGGGCGTATATTGCAGGTTGCAGCAGAGAGTAGATTTAGATGTTGTGTAGATCTGGTGCGACTACAAGTTGGCCCACTTCAGCACCCAGAATTCGAGGCCCCATAGTTTCCTGAGGCTAGTGGGTGGTGCAGCCCACCAAACTTCCACGGCATAGGAGAGCACACTACAAAAGTAAGTTGCAAGGTATTTCTTGATTATTTGCTTATTGTGCGTTTTGCACAGATCAATTTTTATTCCCCAGAACGCTCTCAGGGCTTTGGAATACTGGGCTTGGATTTGTTTTTTATAGGTGAGGTTGGCATCAAGGATTACTCCTAGGAATTTGACACTGTCTGTGGAAGTCAGAACATTTCCTGCCATTTCCGGAAGTAGAGAAGATGCAATATCAGCAGAAATCATCCGACTTGGCGTAAAGATGAGATAGTTTGACTTCTCTGAATTGACTGACAGGCCAAAAAATTTGGCATACTTACAGAATGTATTTAAGTAGCTGTTTACAGATTCAGAGGAGGTTTGTCTTTCTTGTGCATGGCAAGTAGCATACAATATCATCAGCATACGATAGGAAAGCTGGAATTTTATCCATTAGTGGAACGAATATTGCCGCAAATAGCAAGGCTGAGAGAGAGAGAACCACCTTGTGGGATCCCTACTTCGACGCTTTTAGTGACTGTAATGCCATCGCCTTTGAAGTGAAGCATTCTCCTAGGTAGCAAATTATTGAGGATCTCGAGAATATTTCCAGATATCCCGTAGAATCTCTCAAGTAAGGCAAGAAGGGGGGGGGTGTTATTTGGACTGAGTCGAAAGCAGATTTCATGTTCAGAAAAATGGTGTGAAGATCGTTGTCATTCTAGGCCTGAAGTATTTTCTGCGATAAGGACTGTAGGCAGGTTACAGTAGATCTATTAGGCATGGCATAATGGGTATGTTCTGGCTTATGCGCAAAAATTGCGAGTGCTACATCATTATAGATACACTTCTCGAGGCATTTCAGGAAGGGAGAGGCAATTGATATTGGCCTGAAGTCAGCCGGTCTATTCGCACGAGGCTTCTTAGGAACTGCCACTACTCTGTATGATAACCAGCTTGAAAGCACCTGTGCAAATTTGAGTACTTTGTTGTAGAGTTGAGTGAGCTCTTTGCTGATGAAATAAGAAGTAATTTTTAGATTAAAAAGAGGTATTGCGTCAATTCCTATGGTGGACTTGTCAGGTAGTGAATTTATTATTTTTATTAGCTGTTCTTCGGAAATTTCTGTATTACTAGAAGGTGAAGAAACGTTAAACGCTTCGTTCCAAAGATATGCTTCGGACACACGGTGATCTCGCTTAAAACGCAGCACATACTCACACCATTCCTGGACATCTAAAGATAGAGTGGTGCAAGTATGACTTGTGGACCACACACGTTTTCCCCTGGATAGCCGGCCGTTCATGAAATTGTCAATAGCAAATTGTTTACTCTTCAGGAAATCCATCCTTGCTTTGGAAAATTTGGCGTATGACTCTCGTGAAGGTGACTTCTTGTAGGAGGCATGGGCTGCCTGTTTTTCCCTAAAGACCTTAGTCAGGAGGTCATTCCACCATGGCTTTGATTTTATACAAAACGCACGTGGAATATGAGAAAGTGAATGCTACACTGGAGGCATACCTACAAGGAGGGGCAAAGGAAATGCCACAGCGCGCCCCTACCTATTCAGAGACGCTGAGGAACAAAGTCACAGCCACAGCTACAACTATAACCACCACTTCCAAGCCTACTCTTAGGAAGACATTACTTCCAAAGCCACATCTTGTGGTTCTTAAACCTACTACAAATGACTCCCACAAAACCAGCGAAGAAGTAAAGAAAATAGTGGTCGATTCACTGACTCAAGACTTCAGATCTGCCAAAATCAAATCCATTAGAAAGACGCGGAACACAGGGGTCATCATCGAAACTGCAACCAAAGATGATGCAAACCTCATTATGAACAACTCCAGGATCCCCACGCTCGGGCTAATAGCCGAACCGCCCAGACAGAAAGGCCCCTCTATTGTCATATTTGACATTGACAACGACCTCAGCCCTTCCTCCATATGTGAAGAAGTGTACAGGCGAAACCTCCAACACGCATTACCTGACAGAGATCCTGCCAGCCTTATAACGCCGAAATTCCAAACTAAGAGCAGAAATGGAGGCTCCTCAAACTGGGTACTCGGACTTGCCCCTGAAGCCTGGCAAGAGATCACAAAACAGACAAGAATATACATAAATTGGAGCTCCCACTGGTACAAGGAACACATCGCGGTCCCGAAATGTTTCCGGTGTTGCCGATTCGGGCACACCACGCACACATGCACCCAACAAGAAGCAACATGCGGACATTGTGCTGAGAAGGGGCACAACTTCGCAAACTGCCCGAACAAAGCAAACGATCCAGTTTGTGCAAATTGTAAGTGGCAGAAACTCCCTCACACACACTCACTCAGAGATAGCAAATGCCCCGTTTACATAAAAGCAAAAGGCGCACAACAACTAAAGATCCACTATGGGGACTCTTCCTAAAAGATACAACACAAGCTGCATTAAATTTCTCCAGCTAAATGCGCAGCGGGCCATTGCCGTCGCGGGACAGGTTAGGCAAAAGGCAGAGGAAGAAAATCTTGACATCATACTGCTACAAGAACCTTACACCTGCGCCGGGGCTGTACGGGGATACCCGCTCAATTACAAGATTGTCCAGGTGGGTGGAGTGACCCCCTGGGCGGCTATAGTGGTGAGAAACCCTAATATAACGGTGACAAAGATCACCCATCTGTGTTCTGAGTGGGCATCCTGTGCACACATAATATCATCACTGGGAGAATTGTATGTGATATCCTTGTACTGTCGTCCGGGCGTTGATATTCTCCCTGCAACACAGTACTTGCAACATGTACTCACCGAGCTGCATGGAGCCAGGATACTTGTCTCCGCTGACTTGAACTGCCGCTCACCTCTGTGGCACAGTGAGACCCCGGAACGCAGAGGGTCCAGAAATGGACAACACATGGAAGAGTTTTTGACTAACAGTGGCTTTGTCGTCCTAAACCGTCCCAATAATCTACCCACCTTCAGTTCAACCCTTTGGGAAGCCACCTTGGATGCTACCATAGCTACCAGATCCCTTGCCAGTCATATTGCAGCCTGGAAGGTTCAAGAGAACTGGACCACTTCCGACCACCGAGCTATCACATTTGACATGCAAAGATCACTCCACCGAGCCCCAGTCATTAGTCTCAAACAAAACAGGTATGCAGTAGATAAAGCGAATTGGGAACGATTCAAAGAGGCTGTCATCTGCAAAGCCAACAACCTACAAACCGACCAACTACTGGGCTGCACACCGGATCATCACCAACGTGCAATAACAAATGCCATAACAAGTGCTGCAAACCAGACGATCAGGACAAGGACCCCACAGCCGGGAGCAGTCCCGTGGTGGTCACGAGAACTTGAAGTACTGAGACGGGAAATGAACCAAAAGAGACGAGCCTTTCAGAGAGCTAGACGGACCTGGCCCCCACCTGAGGTGGAGTTTCTCAGGCAGCAGTACAGGGATGCCAGGAATACATATACCGCGATGATCAGGCAGCGAAAGAAGCTGTCCTGGGAGCACCTGGTGTCTACTGTAGGCAACTCGAGCCCATGGAGCATAATATATCGCATAACCATGAACAAACTGCCCAGAGGGGAGGTGACATCCTCCACGATTACCCCGCAAGGCACTATGACAAAAAATTGGCAAGATTCAATCAACAACATCCTAAATACCACCTTCAAACCACTAAACGGAAATGATACTCCTGAACAACAACTACTTTGTCTAGCCAACGAAGCTTACCAAACCACCCGAATAGAAGAGCCTTTCACTCACCATGAATTACAAACAGCCATAAGCAAATTAAAAAGCAAAAGAACTCCAGGTCCGGACATGCTGGAGCCGGAAATAGTAAAGAAAGTTGCCGAATATACCCCTGACCTCCTCCTAGACTTGTACAACCACTGCCTTAGCTCTGGCTGGTTCCCCTCAGACTGGAAGGTGGCCAGCGTGAAACTTATACTTAAAAACCCATCCAAACAGCCACAGATGCCAGAATCATATCGACCAATAGCCCTACTTTCGGTGTTAAGCAAAGTATTTGAACAACTGCTCAAACAGAGGATAGTAGAACACTACAACACAACAAATTTAACTGCAAACAACCAATTCGGCTTTAAACCTGGAAGATCTACCGTTGACGCTCTGGAATGTATCCTGGACTTAGCAGAGAGTTGCGACCGAAAATATTTCCTCCTCATCTCGATTGATTTTGCCGGGGCGTTCGATGCTCTATGGTGGCCGAGCATCCTTGCAAGACTCAGAGCAGCCCAATTACCAATGAATCTCTATGGCTGTATGCGGAGCTACTTAAGTAACAGAAGAATCTTAGTAGATGCTCCCTATTGTAGGGTGGAGCGCCGGATCTGTCGGGGATGCCCCCAGGGCTCGGTACTGGGTCCCCTCCTATGGAACTGTGTACTTGATGAGTTCCTCTGCAAGGATCTAGGGAACGTCAAATCATTGGCGTTTGCTGATGATCTCTCCTTGGTACTGGCCGCTAACTCTAGGGCTCAGATGGAGATCATCGCAAACGAAGCACTAACCACCCTCCGAGACTGGGCGGAGGGACATCACCTGACCATTTCGTCAACCAAGACGAAATCTATACTCCTAAAAGGCTTCCTGACCCCAACCAGACCGCCCCAAATTAGAATCAATGATAGAACCGTTAAGCTTGTCACTGAACTTAAATACCTTGGAATTATACTAGACAGAAACCGATCGTTTACCCCCCACCTCAACTATATACAGACAAAGATCAAAAATTACGTAGCCATGCTTGCCAGGGTCACCCGCCGAGACTGGGGGCTGAAGAGGCGCACCCTTGCGCTCCTCTACAAGGCAGCCATCATCCCAGCAATTACATATGCCTCCGGCGTCTGGTATAAAAAGGCCTCAACAGTGGTTAATCGTCGACGATTGGAAATAATACACAGACCGATCCTCCTAACCATCACCCGAGCATGCAATACAGTATCAACACATGCACTGCAAGTTATCACGGGAACCTTGCCTCTCGACTTGGAAGTAATCCGCACAGGAATGCAGCAGCAACTCAGGCGTGGAAAAGCCACAACGTATCAAGACCTTACCACAGATCCGATAAATAACATACAGGCAGAGAAGAAAAGACTGGAAACATACCTACAAACAATCTGGCAGCAACGTTGGACTGACTCAACCAAAGGTGAAATAACTCGAAAGTTTCTACCTAATCTCCAACAGGTCTACCCACAATATCCGCAATGGTTCAACCCCGGACGCTACACCACTTACCTCCTCACAGGACACGGAGCGATTCGCAACAAACTGAACCTCCTTGGCATCACAGATAATCCCATGTGCGCGTGTGGCTCTCTGGAGACATGGGACCACATAATGTATGAATGTGAGCACTATGAAGATCTACGTGGACACCTGATCACACAGATGCAATTCAACCCCAAAAACCAGGAGCATTATCTACTGGAGAATGAAGCAAATTACAAGCAATTCTCTAAATTTGCCCAGAGCCTCTACGCCAGACGGCAAACCCTCCCGCCACCAGCAAACCCTGAGCAACCAGAACCAACATAGCTCACTGCTTGAACGACCACACCAAGCCGCACTGACCTGCGGAATAACCAGCACAACAAAAACAGGAGTCTCCAATCCCTATTTTCCCATTGTGACTGAATCCAAACAACCCAACCTGGATGGTAGGCCACTGATGATAGACGACCACTTCGCAGCCACAAGCCTTCACGCCCTATTGGCGATCTGGGTCAGCTCCCTTGTCTGGCCCACTATTACTCCCCTTCCCCGGTGGGGGAGGGAGACGGCTTGCCATCTCCTTAACCTCCACCACCCTTCTCTTCTTTCTGGTGGGGCATGGGCATGCCCCACTGCAAGCTGGAGCTACCTTCCCTATCGGCTCCTTCTCTGACTATATCCCCCCCCAATCTTCAACTTCCCTTCCCCCTCTCTAACTATACGCAAGCGACAGTCCCACACAATCCAAATTTAACCATCCAAATAAATTTCGCCCAAAACTCTCGGCTTCTCATTCTAGCGCCTTCACCACGCGAACTAACTTATACCAATTGATGTGTATGCATATGCATTTTTGTATGTCGTATATGTGCATTTTTTTTTTTTTTTTTTTTTTAGGTCCTAGCCACTGAAATCTAAGGAAATTAGGTGGCAGGACCTGCCAGAGTAAATAATTATAATACTGGT
This sequence comes from Mastigoproctus giganteus, assembly GCF_048544385.1. Classification (NCBI taxonomy): domain Eukaryota; kingdom Metazoa; phylum Arthropoda; class Arachnida; order Uropygi; family Thelyphonidae; genus Mastigoproctus; species Mastigoproctus giganteus. The sequence continues at coordinate 124,381,208 of NC_143576.1, read as the reverse complement.
GTACCTGGTCTGCCTCCACGGGGCTAAAGTGGGGCAACGTTGGGCCTCAGTAGGGGTCCAGCGGCTAAATGACCAGATGAACAACGGTACACGACACTACACATGTACAATATCCATACACTTTTAAATCTCTGGCATTTCCAGCAAACTGGTACACCCATCACAATGTAAACAACGCGGAGATGGGGGAAACCCCTGGTGCCGTATGACCCTAAATACACTTTACACTTTACACTTTACACATGGCTTTGAGTGGGGACTAAGGATGCAAGTTTTGGATATTGCCGACCTTGCAATGAATTCCATCTATCTCGAAAGCCAGTAGGCAGCCTCGTTTATGTTAAGCTTAGCCAGTATGTTCCATGGGTAAAGTTGGAAAAGGGTAGTAACTTTTCCAATGTTGATGTATTTTGGATTGTATACTCTCCTGACAGTGTTTGTAGTTTGTACTTGTGTACGTTCGTCCTTAGGTGCCTGCAGAGATATCATAGCAGCAATCGGAACGTGATCGAACGGGAGGAAGTTCTCAGTTATGGTCAGGGTTTCCTTTACTAAACAGTTTGAGAAGATGCGCTGCAGGGTGGCATCGCCATGTGGGGAGGAACATGAATAAGACCAATGCCCATTTCCGACATGTTCACTGACAGTGTATCTAGGAGCTTCTTTGTGGCTGGCAGTGGAAGGTTAAAGTCTCCGAGGATGATGAGCTTTTGCCAATGATTGATTGTGGATGACAGCCATGCTGTCAGATTAAGGACAGAATCCTCAGAAACCGGTGGAGGGAAATAAACGGCACACACAGAGATCGACAAACCAGCAATTCAGTAGATTCCAAGAACAGCTTCTATGTCACCTCCTGGATAAGCGGATGCCTTAATCAGGGGGGAGTGAACTCCTTTGACAGATTGCAACACCGCCACCTCGTCTCCCAATTCTATTAGCATCCAGCGTGTGATAGTCAAGATTTGAGGTAAAGGCAGCAATTTCCATTTCATCTCTGAGCCAGGTTTCAATCAGAATGACAAAGTCGTACTCTGCGCAGGAAAGCAAATCAAGTAGACCATCTAGTTTGTTTTTGACACTCCTGATATTTTGTAGGAAACATCGAATATTTACTTCGACAGAAGGTTGTACTATGATGAGATTACTCTCGGAACAGTATTTGCTTTTCATATAATGATCTGAAATCTCGTCCTGGGACCGATGTGCCCTCTTACTGGATATTCTAACTGGAATGCGACCGGTCCAATGTTCGCTGTCATCTCCACGTTAGACATCCACAAATTTCACCCGCTCTCGGATATAATTTGTGAGACTCCGCTAGAGAGGACAGGTAGCTATGCTGGCATAGTTATGCATTGTTGTGGAATGGGGTTCGGGCTTGATAAGTTCTTGGCCTTTAGTGTCCCATAGTATGGCATTATCAACAGACCTCTGGGCCAGTATTCGGTATTGGAGTATTGTTGGTAATTAGGCTCATCAATAATCCAAAGGCTGAATCCTGAAGGAAGCATAAGATGGATGCTTGGTATTGATTTTGAAAGGCTTACCGGGTATGTCTAGTTCCATCAACAGTGCCTGAATTTGTTCAACTTTTGTCAACGGATCGCGCCTGCTAATGAAAATATTTGCGCGAGTATTGCTGGTGGCTTGGCGATCTCGTATTCTGAGGCTAGTATTAACTACACTCGTGCCAATCAAGGTGGTTTTGCTGTTTCTGGAATACCGTTGGCGTGGGGATGCTTGCGTCGGTTGAGGTCCGGGCATCTGGCCTTGCTGTGCTCCATTCATGCCTGCAATGTCAGAGTTCCGTTTCGTAGATTTTAGCATGGCGCTATAGGCGCTGTCTTTAGGGAGTGCAACTATATTCGTTTCGGGTAGTAGCGATGACTCATGTGTGGGAGATGGGCGTTCCTGTGGGCCAGGACAAGGGAGTCTAGTGTTCACGGGCAAGAGACCTTGTAGTAGGCTCAATAAGTAGGCTCGTTGATAATCTTCAAGCTGGCTCATACGTTCCCTTAGTGAGCTATTTTCTGAATGCAGTTTTCTTACAATGCCTTCAATAGTTTCAAGTTTCACAGTGTTACACCCGCAAAAAGCGCAGCTGACTTGAGCATGTGATTCCATTTGAGAACAATTATCAGATCGACTCTTAATGTCATTAGTGCCTACGTGTACAACAGTATCACCTATTGTGCCCTTAAAAGATGTTATTTGCTCTACAACGTCATCAGCTTTTCCCTCTGGCAGACATATACAGGTCCTGTTCCGCCTATCCTTTTTGCGCAATATACTTGTATTTTCCATGCCCCTGACAACAGAGTCACCGACAACAACTAACTCCTTACCGACAACCCCCTTGTGGGTTTCCGCTGTGTTGCCTGATGATCAAGTGCAAGCTCTGTCATTGATAAGGGCAGCTTATCTGATAGATAAGCTGCCCTTATCGTCAATAAACGTCAAAATAAGTTTATTAGCAGGGATAATGGGTCATTCTTTTCTAAACGTCATGTAATTCCAACATCATGGGTCATCCATAGCATCCCTCGAGATACAAAGTCTTTTGTGAAGACTATAGTCTAATATGGAATTCCTTCACTTTCGTTTCTAACAGGTTATAACCGGCTTTTTAAGTACTTTTATATGTTGTTTAGATGATTAAAGAAAGATTTGGAAGTAAAACGATCATTATCCATGGTTATAATATTTTAATAATTTTATTGTTGTACTCAAAATAGGTATGTAATTTATCCTTAAACATGCAGATTTATATTCTATTTAAAAATACATTCGATGGTAAAAAAAAATATTATTGTTTCCTTTTCAATATCAGAAGACACTTGGCAACATCGAGCACCTACGTCGCCAAGAGTCGTGCATGATATTCCCAACAGATTTTTAGTTTCACTCGAAAAAAAACCAAAAAAAAAAAAAAAAACATCAGTTAGTTGGGACACCTTTGCGAGATGCTGATAAAAATAAAACATTTCCCACTCTCCGGAACAGGAACATAAGCAAGAGCACGTCGGATTACTCAATTCACTGTGAAGTGTGTCAAATTAATGAAATAAAATCTTGGTGGATGAACTTAATCATTCTGCGTTTAGAAGTGGAATAATTCGTTCTTGTGTTCTCATAGATAAAAATATCGCGTGAATTCAAAAACATTACGTTATTTCAGGAGTCGGAATGAACGCTGTCATTTGCATCGGTAAATGTCATGTTCAAGTATTCGCGATAACTGCCATCTGCATTGCGTATTATCCTGAGGAGAGTTATCTTTCGTAAAATATTCTATTTCGAACTTAAGGTTATTTTCTTCAAGTTGAATCAAACTCACACACTGAGTATTAGTCGCTTTTTTTTAAATTGATTTTTGTATTACTTAATATACAGCATAGATGCTGTAACATTTCCCCAGATAAAATTCAGTTTTGTCTACTTCCCACTTTCCAAAAAATAAAAATTAAAAAATATCGACCTGATAAGAGGATTTACCCAGAAATTGAATTTTTGTTACCAAATTTCCCTTAAAGCCAACGAGAAAATCCACATAAAATAAAACACAGCAGCTCCATCGTAATAGCGCAAATAAATTTATAGGGATAAACAAGAATCTGCTAAATATACTGGGCAACTTACTTCTGATGACTACACTATAATTGCGATTATTTATCTATGCTAAAAAGCGTGGATAAATAATCGTGTTTCAATTTAAAATGATATTACAGTAACAATTTACCAAGAATATGAATAAACTGCCCTCTCTCTTAAATTATCTTTTTCACGATGTGTGTGTGTTATGCGGAAGCCTTATTTCATTAACAGTTCTCACGCAATACTTATACAGCATGATGCTTGAAATTTGATCTAGAGCCTAAGCATGAGATTCATATGCGGTAGCCTAGTGTCCACCTTTTAATTAATTAATCTCCGTTCCAGGATGAATGGAATAAAGAAGATACGTAACCTGTCCAGATATCGTGGAAAACATCGCGTCTTATTTTTCGGTACTTCGATCACTGCTCGGCGCCATAGTATCGGTCGCACGCTTCTAGTAACGTAGGTGTGAAAGCTTCCGACAATCGGCACGTCTGTTGAGAGTCTGTACTGTTTCCCTCGTTCCCTTCAGTAATCGGAGCTTCTGAATTTGCGAAGTACTTCCATCTCCCTAAACTGTAAACGATATTGCCTCATTTATATTCCCCCTCCGAATCCCCAAGTACCCGCTCTTCCCAACCTTTTCATCCGTCAAGCTGGTGCCATTTCTGAATTCCAGTGTACGTTCTTCTACCGCTTCAATAAACCCCGGAAGTATTGGTACGTTCTCCCGCTTCACGGCCTTGGGGAACGTGGTTCCCTTCCAACAACGAAAGCCGCCAGCACTTTCGCGTAGTTCGGCACAGATAAGAAAAGTCTGCGCGTTCATGTGACAATCGCTAATTGACAGGTACACAAATGTCTGTGTTGCGTGCAGCCGTCAGGTGGCATCAACAAGGACGGTAGATGTCAGATAGAGCCTGATATGTCACATGGCGTGTGAGGACTGACGTGACACATCACCTGTGTTTCGAGAAATTTATGACGACTGGACCGATGATGGTAAATCTAATTGCAGAATTTGGAACACACTGAAACTTCCGTGATCGTCAAAAAAAAAAAAAAAAAAAAAAGAGCATATCATGTATTCAATCATCCTCTTACTTATGTTTCGCTATGTTTATTTTGTAATTGTGCAGCAGAGTTTCACTTTACAACTTTTTTTTTTTTCTATTCTATTAATGAAGAAAATAATGATGTTGAAGAAATAATGATGTTGAGTACTTTTACAATTTTCCATTTCCTTCTGAAATTAAGCTCGTTTTTTTTTTATTTATACACTAACTGCATCTTAATGTATTACAAAAGTCCGGAATGTTTGTACGACCGGAGAAAAGGAAAACTATCATTCCATGATGAAGTCGAACTTTGCAGCTCTCCCCAGTCATGAATTAGTCTTATTTATTAATTATTCCTTATATCATTTTAATAGTTAATGAGTCCTCGAGGTCAGTTCACAGGTTATAGTTACCGTCCTTCCATACTAGGCGGAAAGGTTTGGGTTCAGTCCCGTCTCGACGGGCAGTCTTTTTCACAACTGGCTGAGTGTCGGTCTCGGGTGAGGGTTGCAAGGTTTTATCTCGAATAAACTCTAGTTTTTCAATCAGAAAACCAACAAATCAATCGAAAAATACAGCTAGCGGTACAGATGCAATGTACCGAGACTTCATAGCCTTAGTTGCTTTAGCGTTCTATACACCCAGTGTATATTCAAGAACGGTTTATTTATTAAGTGTACCCAGCCTTTTCATGAAATGTAGGGCTCTTTCAGTCAAAGCATCAACATCACGTTTTCGTACCGTGCGATATAAACCGGGTTTGTCTGATACGTAGGGATGTTGTATGCGTGATTCAGTGCAATAACGGGCAAAACGAAAGGTTTAAGTGACTTTGAAAGTGGCATGGTAGTCGATCGTCCCAGATGCCACAGTTTCCGTATCTCGAAAAAAATAAAATTCTGCTAGGGTTTCCGCTTATGAATGTATTGTGGGTGTATCCAGAATGGTACAGTAACAAATAAGGCACCGTCAGGGGCGATCCTGTTGTTGGAAACGGATTGTTACTAGAAAAGGCTAACAGAAGTAACAAGGCGTGCAGACTAACGGAAAAGTTACAATCATTCAAATAAAAAGCCAGTAAAACAGTCGTAACCAAAAGGCATTGCAGAATGCACAACTTTACGCAGAAGTTTCCAAACTTTCTCGGTTCATGGTGCCCTTAGTGTCCCAGTAATTTTTTCACGACACCCCTAGGCCAAAATAAATACCTAACACAGTGGTTTTCGACCTTTTAATATATACCTATATAATAATTTTTTTCTTTACATAGAGGTACTAAATAAAGATCAATTATAGATCACCACAATTTAAAAAAAATACGGTACAATGGATACCGTACACCTTTTTATAATGAAATAAATGTATACATTAAAAAATAATAATAACTTTAAGTAACTTAAACCCAAATTACACGGCACCCCAAGAATGTTGTTGCGGACCCTGGTTGAAAACCACTAACTTAATGTAATGTTCTTTTACTTTTACTCTCTCTCTTTCGTCAACTCCTCTGATCAGAAGATATAGTGTAGTATTTTTGTAGGTGCAATATGATTGCTATTCAAACAGTTTATTATACATTATCACGGATGGGGTATCGCAGCAAAAAACAAGAACGTACATTTACAGTGGACGCAGGAACACCAACTAGACAGTGGATGACTGAAAAACCTTTCCTAGTTTGACGGATCGTTTGTTCTGTTGTTTCACTCTGGGAGAACCGGAATATAGCAAAAGCAGTATGAATTATTTTGCCAAGGCGTAATTTCTCCAATTTGTACAGCAGTCATTTATGTGCAAGTGTAATAGTATAGGGGAGTGATTTCGTGGCGTACATTGAGCCCCTTTTAAACCTGTGGAGCTTTTAAACTTGTAGAGTCATTTGGATGCCATTAACTGAAGCGTGTTTCCGACTAGGCGCATCTCTTCATGGCCACAGTGTATTCGTCTTACAATTGAATTTTTCAAACAGGATAATGCGCCATGTCATAAGGTCAGATTTATACAGGACTGTTTCTAAGAACATGAGGGTGGTTACTGCGTTGGCTCCCCCAGTCACCAGATCTCAATCGAGTTAAAAACTTGTGGGATGATGTGGGAAGCTCTTTGGAGCAGAGATCCTCAATCACCCATTTCGCAACAACTGTAGGAAACAGTCGATTCAGCGTGTACCAGCATCCCCTGTGGCATGGTTTACACACGACGAATCCAGACTAAAGAAAGGGGGGAGGAACCCACTCGCGTACCTAATAAATTGGCCACTCGGTGTATTTTAGTTCACGATATTGGCTTCGAGTTTTGCGTTTTTCCTTTTTCTCTTTTGTCTTAGATCTCTCACACTTCTTTCTATTCCGAACTCCAAACTCAAACCCGAACTCACTCTCTCGAACCCGAACTCATCATGTCCTCACCTCTCCTCTCTCTCTCTCTCTCTCCCTCCCTCCCTCCCCCACGATTTGCGATCTCCAAACTCGAACTCTAAGACTGTAACCCGCGCACCTCTAACAACTCAGCTCCCGACTCTCTTCTTCCTCTGACTCACATCGCGTTAATGCCGTGATATTACTGATATGTACTGTATGTTGGAAAGAGAAGGTTTTGCAGGTGTATCTTGTTATCGCGACTGTGATAGTTGGAATTTTCAATAATCGGTTAATTATTTTTTGTGAATCAACGCCTACCTATATGCCCGGTTCCCTCCGTTTTTCTCCATACTTGGAAGCGGTCATCAAATTTTTAATCATGAAATTCTGTTAACAGGAAATATTTGTGGAAGTCCTGCGTAATTCGTATTAACCAGTTTCCACTGTAGTTAGTACACAAGTCTTACGAGTCTATAAAATTTGAACAAAGATTTTCTTCACATTTATACACAACATCAAAAAAGCGGCCGCGGGCCACATACAAATAGCTGGCGGGCTGCAGGCACGCGGGCTACACTTCGTGAACCCCTGCCTTTATCCATAGCGGCAACTTTCCCTTAATGTCACGCTTCTCCAATTTGTACCGCAGTCATTTATGTGCAACAGCATCAAAAGCTTTCCTGAAATCCAAGTATATGATATTAAAATTATTTTTTCATCCAGTTCCTTTATGACCACATCATAGTGTCCAATCAAATTGGTGAGAGAAGATTACCCCTTAACAAACCTATGTTGTGTCTGAAATATAATTGCAGCCTTGTCTAAGTGATCCTGCGTTACTTCTTTTACCAGTGACTCCATTATTTTTCCTGGAACAGAAGTTAAACTAACAGCTCTGTAATTACTAGTGTTCTCCTTTGATCCCGCATTGTGAATTGGGGATACATTCTCACATCTCCGTACACGGGGACCTTCCCTGAATCCAAGGATGCTCCCATAATTATGTTTAAGGGTTTGCTTACTTCCTTCGCTGCCTCCTTTAATATAACTGGATATATTCCATCCACCCTAGGTGCCTTTCTTATGTTCTGATTAAACAGCATTAAATATATTAAAATCAGTATAGCATTAAAATATGCTTAGTTTCTGTAATTTTTGGTAACTTGTTTTATTACTTCCTTATTTTAGTGAGAGAGAAATTGAGAATAAATAGTAATCTTAAAAAAAAAAAAAATATATATATATATATATATATAAATAAATATATATATATGTATATAGTTTGTATTAATATATTGAATAAAGTATGCATAAATGGATGTGAAAATTGCACAAAGTGCCAGTAACTAGAAGGGTGAGGATAGTAGAAAAGGAAGTGTAGTAGATATGTGAAAGGTGAAAGAATATTAATATCTTAAAAGTTATGATGAATTAAGAAAATTATGTACTGAATTACAAAGCCAATAGAAGGTGGATGAACTGTAAAGTAAAATTAGTACAGTAAAATACAAATAAAACAAAAATTAAAATAAAAAATAAAAAGTGGTATAGCTGTCATCAGATATGGGGAGGAAACATATTTAGATAAAGGTCGAATATATAGGAAAGGCAAATGTGCAGAATCTGATGTCAGCTGAAGCAAATATTGATACATGATCAGGTATTTCATCAGGGGACTACACCTGACCATGTATCAGGAACTGCGTTTCTATACTTGTCCATAGTAGCAGAAGAAAGGTGAAAGGCCAAAAAGCAACAAAAAGGTAATTAGCACATTCTAATACAGTATGGACATGAAAACTATTTCATCAACTGAAAACTTTTTTTCATCCACTGTAACTTTTTAAAAAAATACACATTTAATATATATATATATATCCAATATTTTAAATAAAATAAAATAAAACATAAGCCAGTAGTATGGCAAAGACTGTAGAGCGAAAATTAACATAAAAATAACCCAAATAAACAAACGAACGAAAAGAAAGAATAGACATAAATAGTAGCCCAGAAACCCTTGTATAATTTCGAACTTTAAATCCAATTAACAAAAACTATACAAAATTTAGAATAATGCCAATTACATATTAATTTAGCGGTACCCCCCCCCCCCCCCGAGAGGTACCAGTTCCGAAAGACGTGAAATATCACCAAAAGAGGGTTAAAGGAACTACCAAACGATAACAAAATCAAAATAAATTAAAATAAAATAGACTGACCATCATGCCCCATATCGACAGAGGACCACGAGGCCAATAATGGTCATGGAATCGCTGCATTTCAATCGCTATACAAATCGTCGCCATGGTGAAAAGATCGAAGTACCAATTCACCCTCCCTCCTCCGATCGTTCCACCAATGCAGAGGATTTGTACGGCGGTGGTCCTTATGCAGCGAAAAATATTTATTTATTTACTTTATTATAATTTAACTTATGCTAATATTTAATATAATTCAATGATAGTATATAGGCAACTGAGGCTATTATACCTCGCAGCGCCGCCCAGCAGCGATACCATGAAGTTTAAATTTCATGAAAAATATGTGCCAGTTGGCGAGAAGAATTTAGTTGTATTTTTGGACCCCTGATACTATTGCATAATTAATTTACTTGTGAAAGAAACTAATAATTCTTTATCCTGGATTTTGTTTTTTTAATTGAGGGCTATTGTATACCACAGAAGGACGTTGCCGCATTCTCGGAAATGCCACTGTTCTCTTTGAGATTTGATATTGAACAGAATAGTTTGATTGTGGTAAGGCGCTACATCTTATTTATCATAACTTTGCTAATGTAAGAAACTTATTAATGGAATCTGAATTCAGATTCCAATAATAAGTTTCTGTAATAAGTGAAATAAGATTACATTTATGAACGCGTTATAAATAAGGCGTCGCTTACGTTGGAATGCCATTATATTTTCATTTTGGGACGAGGAAAGACTAAACGAAGAATGGAAACTATAATAATAATGCACGTTAGTCTTTCCATTATTTCTATGTGGTTCATCTGAATTGTTTGTGATATCAGTTCAAGACTGACATTGAGAAAACGAATCCAAGACGGCCTGAATCTAAAAACGAAAAAAATAATGATAATACAATAAAATAAAAGAAATAAAGTACCCTGCATTGTGTATCTCGCTCTTTCATTCTTATTATTTAAATGCAGTGAACGTAGAGAGGAAAGCGAACTGACACGAGCACTTGCTACTGTGATCTGTTCTGTTTCCATTAGGTCAGATGTCTACTTGAAAGAGGGAATCATTTTCTTTCCCAGCGCCCAGAAATAAGAACTAGAAAGAAACTATTGTTGTTTTCTTCAGTTGTTTTGTCTTACTGTTTTCTTTCTTTATCGCGATGTCTTTATTCAAAAGTCATTGAGAACTGCTGCTTAAGCGACAGCAGTACTTAATCAAAAATGACATTCGTGGGGTTGCTTGAGAAATAAATAGGCAGTTAGAGATGTTTCCTATTTTTGAGAACAAACAAACCGCTACAAGAAAAAGCTTTGATTAAGATTAAACTGGCACCAACGTTGTGCATTTGCTACTACTTTTGTTACTTTTTCGATGAATGAGTGCCAACTGCTGGCTACGCGCTATACCAGTAAAACACACACACCCAGCATCGCTTATTTCATCCAGTGTAAGGAGTGAGTTTAAAAACTCCCGTTCTTTAATCAAGTTAAGGAAAAGGCAAGGTCGGAAGGATGGGAATGAAACGTAAGAATCGGGAGGGGAAATAAGCAGGGGGAAGAAATTAAAACGATGAATTGAGAATGCAAGAAAATAAATCAAAAAGAAAGGATTGAGCTAAGATAATTGAGGCCATTGAGCTGAGTTAACTGAGGAGATAACTGTTTGGAAATTGTGTGCCTAAGGTAAAACTCGGATATTTAAATCACTATACAGTACTTAGCAATCACGTTTCATACTTGCATAAATACTAAAGGAAGAACTTAAAACATTAATATATATATAATCTAAAATTTAAATAGAGGGGTAAAAAGTAAAAGTAATAAAATATAAATAAGAAAAAATAGTAGTAAAAGCTAACGTGTTGCGTATAATAAACTTAAATAAAATATATGCTAGTAACATGGCAAACCAGTAGAGTGAAAATGAACTAACCAATAAAATAACAAAAATTAAAAGTAGCAAATATAAAATAACAAAAAATAAAAATAATAATTTTTAGCGTTCGAAATGCAGTGATTCCCTGACTATTATTGGCCTCGTGGTCCTCTGTCGAGATGGGACATAATGGTCAGTCTATTTTATTTTATTAATTATTATTTTTAGTTCATTTAGTCACGTATTATTGGTAGTCCACGCTTCCACTTTAGTGAGATTTCACATAATTCGGAAACGGTTGCCAATTTAAATATATATATATATATATATATATTTTTTTTTTTTTTTTAATTTCATGTAAAATAGGTGCCAGGTATCGAGAAGAATCTAGTTGTATTTTTGAATCCCTGATACTGTTACATAACTAATTTACTTGTGAAAATATCGAAAGCAACATATAATAATGTGTAATAATAAATGCATCTCGTGCAATTACTAGTAATAATTTATTGCTCTGCTATGTGTCCTGTGTGTTAAGCGCCAAAGAAACTGAGGCTATGAGGCGTTATATTGTGTTTGTAATTGCCTTCATTCTCTGGCCGGTTTGACTGTTTGCGGGAGAAAAACCGTGTTATCCTCGCTTGAGATAACTCAGCTAGTTTGTAAGAAGAAAAAAAAAAAAAACAAACTTTTCGCATCACTGATTTTCCACAAGGTGTAAGAAGGACGTTGATATAGCCATGCTCTATCCACTGTGCTGCCGGCGAGGGCTTGTTCTGCTAGCAGTTATTAATTTAAGTTATTATTAGTAAGCCTGACGATGTAGCAATGTAAACTTTGTTTCTAAAGTCGCTCCGTTAAATGAATTATTTCCCCCGATACTAAAACTGTAGGGATTTTATGATGGTCGTTCAACACGTTCGTATTTTGAGTTCGAATAATACTGACTTACATTTTATGCGCAATTAACGTACGGGGAGTTCGGAAAGTTCCCCGTATCTTTCTCTCCCATAAAAATAAAATGGGATGAATATAAATAAAGCAGAAAGTCATTATTAACAACAGTTACACATGCAGTGTGTGTGTACTGATGTTTCTTTAACACAGTGATGTGCTGTGCGAGAATCGACTCAGCAACTTGCGTCTAAATAAATTTTGGATCTTTCCTGGTTTTCCAGTGTTTCGTTACATGAGCTCATGTGACATCACTCTCCTTTCTTCAAAGTATGAAAAGTGGCTGATCAGCTAGTCCACCTATATTGTGAAGGAAGAAGAGTAATATCGCAGAGCTCATGTAACGACACACTAGTAAAATCCTGAAAGATCTAAAATGATTTTAACGCAAGTTGCTGTGTCGATTCTCGCAATGAGTCGATTCTCGATTCATTGCACATCGATGTCAATAATTTTGTGTTAATGAAATAGCAGTGCGCACCCAAAAACACTCTGGTTGAGTAACGATTCGAACACCTACGTTATTAGACAGATGTCATCCTGGATGACTTCTGCTTGATCCCAAAAGTAAAGGATCGTTTTAGGAAATTTTCTGGTGACCGTACTATAGCTGTTTTGACTAATTGGTTGTGGAATCCAGGCTTTGAAGCACCATTAGACCAAATACATTATAGTTCTTGGGGAATACGTTGGAAAAAAAAAACTGAAAAAGTTTTTTTTTAAATATATTTTTTTAAACAAAAAAAAAACTTAACTTCGGCTCAAATGATGACAGAATATGAAGGGATTGGGGGGGGGGGAGATCTACTTCTCATTAAATTTTACTTCTGGTTCATTTTATTTAAATAGTAATAAAGAGTGCATCAGTTACAACGGCATATACTGTATTTGAATTTCATGTAAACTATTTTCACTTATAATAATGACTATAAACATTGCAACAGTATTTGGTTTACGTGAATAGAGAAAGATGATATTATTGAAAACCATCTTCTCTTTACGATGTAAACTAGAGATATTCTGAGAGCTCTTGCAATAATTAAGCCTTTCGATTTCTGTAAGAATGTAAGTTTCTGTGTAGAATGTATTGTTTCTTGCTGAAACAGCCATTTTACTCTGTTTTACACAATTGTGCACATCCGACCTGTATACTGTACAGGGTGTCTATAAATTATTCATCTGATTATGAAGCGCGATTAAAATTTTATTGTAATAGGTATTGTAAAACGGTTTTGCTGCACTTAATAAAGCAACTCAAAGAATTTCTTATCACTCAACAACACTTCAGTAAACCTCCACATGGGAACTTTTGGTAGTATGTAGAATGTCAAGACAATAGCTGATTTTAAAGATACCTATTACAATAAAAATTTAATCGAGCTTCATAATCAGGTGATAACTTATAGACACCCTGTATCAAGTAAGGAAATGTTGTCTTTCCATAAAAGAGTAATAATAACAATTTAAAAGAATTCAGATTTTCATACCTGGACCCTGGCTTCACTTAGATTTACTTTGCGAGCAAGTTCCTCTCTTACGAAGGCATCTGGGTAATGAGTTCTTTCAAACACTTTTTCCAAAGCACTGAGCTGATGCGCGGTGAATGTAGTCCGATTACGTCGTGGCTTTTTTCGGCGATGATTTTCTCCGTCGGGTGAATTGTCTGTGAATTATCAACATATAAGGAAATCAAGTCTCAGACAGAAGTGGCAACTCAAATAATTGATTTAAGACATCCACAGATTACATAGCAATAAAAATACCTTGTAGTTACTTTAAAACTTATAAAATAACTACAAGCTATTCGGCCTAGTTTTAGTTTATATTTGTGAAAATCAGTGGACTATATGGGCTTTTTTATGTGTTTGCTTTCAGCCTACAGAGTATTTTAAATTTGTTTAAAAGACAGCACACTGTACGACACTACCAGGACTTCTCCTTATTCGTCAAAAAAGCCAAAGTTCATTCTGCTGTGAGAGATAGACCGTAGTGTTTTCCTATGCATTTTAGACTCTATAGGTCGATAAAACACATAAAAATTCACATAAAAGGAAAAAGGTATTCTGTACTTTTCAAAAATTCTGTTGTTATTTCTACTATTAATTCACACTCTACAATTCTAACCGTTCATGAAAAGGTTTGCTAAAAATATATATATTTTTATTCCTCTTCTCTGTCATTAATTCAGTTAAAAGAACAGTATTGTAAATTAAAATCTGAAAAATAAGAATTTTTCAGCAAAACTTAAAAAAAAGTTTGAAACAGTAAACTTCAGGAAATGTTGCTCCTCTCTCTCTCTTTTATATATACTTATATATGAAAGTTAAGCAACAAATCAAAATTTGTGATTCTATACTGATATAAATAAATTTTCTGTGATAACTACTTAAGGTCAAAAGAGTATAAATAAAGTAAATAACACGAGGTATGATCATTTAATGGGCGGACTGGTGCAAGATTTTATGTTTACCGCGCGAACTTTCCATTACTGCCGCTGGAGGCGCTCTCCTTGATCACTACTGAGCAGACTGTGTGCGCATGCCAGTACTTGTTAAGCTAGTGTTACGTGAAGAGAGTTTTTAGCCGCGTGTCACTGACGTTCATTTTGAAGCAAATATCATGTGTGACATACAGATTGAACAGCGATATGTGATTCGTTATTGTGTCAGACTGTGCTTGAATGCATCGGAAACAGTAAGAGATGAGTGAAGCGTATGGTAATGAGTGTCTTGGTAGGACGACCGTACTCCGGTGTTGTGACCGAATATTCCGGTGTGAAGTGGTTTCTCCTTCAAGACAATGCCAGACCCCATACGGTTAATAATGTGCAGGCAGTGATCACTGCCATAGGTACTGAGGTTCTGCCACATCCCCCTTATTCACCAGACTTATCACCCTTATGATTTCTTCCTGTTTCCACTACTGAAGAAGCTCTGAAAGGCAAGCTTTTCGCGTTCGACACAACGATGCTCGCAGAGCCACAACGGAAGCACTTCGTAGTCTTTCGAAAAATGGCTTGCAAGAAGCATTTAATGTGTGGGTACGAAGGTAGCGAAAGGGGTATAAAGTTCAAGGGAGAATATTTCGAAAAGGAAAAAATCTACAGAAGATTCAGATGATGAAAATTAAGATAAGATCTTGCACCAGTTCGCAAAGTAAATGACCATCCCCTCGTAATCATGGCGCTGTCACACAGAGATAGGAGAGTCATCCGGAAATTAATTTTCAATTTTTTTTTTTCTTGCATTAGAACCTCTTGCGAAAAACTCTTGCTCCTGCCCCGTTAATCAGCACTTTGTCTCATGCTGAAATTTTGGCGTGTATTGAAAAGCATTTTCCGGATAAGCGTTGTTTTAAAGATCATAAAAAATGGAAATCTGATAAAGGAGCAGGGTCTATCCACACGTTCGAACCCTGTTTTATTCCAGGGATGACACGATGCATCCAAGTTGCATCCTCTGTCACAGATATGTTCAGGAAGTAATCCTCTTTAATATGACAAAGTTATAAAAGAGATGGATTCAAGGAACAACTTGGACATTATTTACCTTGATGTCCGTAAAGCTTTTGATACGCTTTCTCACTAAAGGCTATTCAGGATCCTTCCTTGAAACCCTTGGACTAAGGCTAAAAGATAAGAGACAGAGACTCGGTTCTAAATATAAGTTTTCCCTAGGGAATAGAAATTCAGGCGTTACTTAGAAGGTGAGGGAATTGGTTCAGGACGAAAACCTTAGGGATTACGATTCACAGTCATACATAAACTTTGCTGTGCAGTGTAAATAGTCCGCTAGGAAGGCACGTGGTATCCTTCGCAAATAAAGAAAGCAATATCATTGTCTCTTTTTTCAAAGACGATGGTGAGACCGAATTTAGAATATTGTATGCAGGTCTGGAGGCTACACTTGAAAGATATGAACTTCTATAGAGGGTTCAGAGAAGAGCAACCACATTGGTGAGGATTGTTAATCGATATTCATATGAAGAACGACTTAGAAGATGCAGACTGCAAAGTTTGGCAAGCCAATGACATATTAGGAACGGTGGATTGATAGAGGTATAAAGGCCTGAAGAGAATCAGTAAAATAAACGAGAGAGAGGGGTATATTCATAACAAAAATATGAAATTTGTGGAGTAACAGAAGGCTGGATCTCATGAAGTTTGCTTTCAAACAGCGTGTTGTAGTCATTGTAGCAGTAGTGGCAAATGGTGCAAGAAAGCAAACTTATATAACATCAGCCAAAAAAATATATATATGCACTTCTTCCATTCATACCTTCCAAGAATTTCTCTAGTTCTTTCTTGAATTTATTCAAACCACTTCCTTAATAACAGATGGAAATCTATTCCAACAATCAACCACCCGCTAGCTGAAGGCAAACTTACATCTATTCTGCAACCATCCTTCCTCAACTTAATTTATGCACCCTCATGTGAATGGCCTTCTTCTTCAGCAACAGGAAGAAGGCCATTCACATTCATCTTACTCAATTCATTCAAGGCGTTAAACACCTCAATCAGATTACCCCCCAGTCTCCAGAAGATGCAATTTTCAGAATTGAAGCCTTTCTAGGTAAGAGCACCCTTTTGTTCCCTTTACCAGTCTAGTTGCCTTTCTCTGCACCCGTTCCATCAGATATACATCTTAAAGTGAGGCCTCGAGACCTGTATACAATACTCAAGATGAAGCCTAATCATGGCCTTGTACAAAGGGATACTCACCTCCTTATCCCTGCTAGCAAAGTTTCTATGTATCATTGACAGAAACTTATGAGCTGTTCTGGCAGCATGTCTGCAGTTCTCAGAGAATTTCATATCTGACTGCACAATTATCCCCAGGGCTTTTTCATTTCCCACTATCCTAAGTATAGTAGCATACAGTTTATAAGTTACTCTGGGATTACTGCAACCCATATGCAGTACCTTGCATATATCAATGTTAAATTTAAACTGTCATTTCTCAGCCCACTGACCCAATTTTCCTAGATCTTATTGCAGTATATCATCCTAATTACTGTCGTTAACCACCCTCCCAACCTTCTTATCATCTACAAACTTGGACATTAAGCCTGATATACCTTCATCAATACCATTGATAAATATTGAAAACAACAGTGGGACCGGCACTGAAACCGCTGAAATCTGTGGAATTCCACTGATAACTTTAGTCCACGAAGAGCAGTGCCCATCGATAACCACTCCTCTCTTTGTCTTCTTCCCCTTAACCAACCCTTTACTCATAGCAGTAACTTGCTCTTAATGCCACATTGCTGCAGTTTAGACGGCAGTCTTTTATGTGCAGCGATATCAAAAGCCTTCCTGAAATCCTAGTATACGATATCAAAATCATTTTTTGCATCCAGTTTCTTGGTCACTGCATCGTAGTAACGTATCACATTGGTTAGACAAAGAGCGCCCCTTAACAAACCCATACTGTGTCTGAATTATAACTGCAGTTTTTCTAGATGATCCTGCAATGCTTTTTTTTTAACCAGTGACTCCATTATTTTCCCTGGAACAGATGTTAGGCTGACAGGTCCGTAATTACTTACGTCACATTTTGATCCCCTTTGATGAATTCGCACTACTTCCATTCGCACATCTTCAGTCCATAGCGACCTCCCCTGAATCCAAGGATGGTCTCATAATTATGGCTTAAGGCGTGCTTACCTCCTTTGCTGCCTCTTTTAATATTAAAAGAGTTGGATAGATTCCATCCAACCCAGGTGCCTTTTTTATGTTCAGCTTCAACAGTTCCTCTTCCACTTTCAGTTTTCACAAAGTCATTTAGCTCCCGATTGGAGTTTGATGAACTTTTGGCATTCCCTCCCCTAAAATTGCTCATGTGTGAATGAAGATGCAGAATACCTATTCAACAATCTCAACAGGATCATCAACAGTTAACCCATTGACATCAAATGGCCCAATGTAATTCAATCCCGTCCTTCTACTGTTAATGTAAGCACAGAGATCTGCTGCTGTTCTTTTCATTCTTTACCAGAGACTTTTCGTAATCTTCCTTAGCTTGCCTAACTTGCTTTGCGACTTGATTACAAGTTAGTTTATATCTTACATAGGCTTCTGTATCACCTGATAATTTATATACATCCCATGCATTTTTCTTCCCTGCCACGAGTCTCATCAATTCATTTGACATTCATTTAGGTCTAAGGCTTGAACAGTATTTGTTAGTTGGCATGAAAAGCCTAGTAACTTCTATTATTATTTCCTTGAATGCTACTAATTTAGAATTTGATTTTGGTAACATCATCAGTTGGTCCCATTGCATAGGCGCCTCTGTAGCCAGGTGGGCAGGAGCAGCAGCGCCTAGCACATGCTTCTTGATTAGACCGGGGTTCGAGCCCGTGCCCACCAGATGCGGAAAGTTCAGGGAATGACCACCGCATATCCCCGGAGCAATATGGCCTTAGTTGCTAATGCTCCTGAAAACCAAACAGTTGCAGTCGCAGTCCCATTGCATAGTACGTATTTAAAAACTGTTTAAAGACGACTGTAGTTGCCCTAATCCCTGTAGTCAATCCCTGAGGGTGCTGGATTTTAAAACACTTAATATTTATATTAAGGTCCGCTTAAGGAAGGAAGTTGTTCGAAATTGGTTTAAATTATTTTAACTAATTTAATGATTTTAACTTTTATACACCGCGATCATTTTAATGGTTTTATTATTAGACATAATGGCTTCTGGCACTCAGAGTTGTGCGTTGGTGGTCGTGCTGAGAGATCTTGACTATCGATCGCGGATATGTCGGACCATTCATATGTCTTTGAGGGAGGGAAGCCATTGAGTAATTTTACGTCTGATTGAATTCAGGAGTGTGTCGTGGTGAAGTATTATACAAAAAAGCATTGAGGTAAATTCCTCTTTATTTCTATATATATAAATCACTTAATGTATTAATGTCATCTCAGCACAAACTGCAAACTTGAGTCCTCGTTCTTACTTTGATGTCTGTATACGATATCTATACACCTGTATTTAATATCCCTAAATTCTTGAAAATAATATTTGCTGCTCTCACCTGACATCATTGTTTATATTTGAAGTAACTGTAACAATATAATATAGGATGGTGGGAAATATAAAATATGTTTGATTTTAATCGCGACAACTTTTCTCCTTATAGTTATAGGCTAGGCATACCCTTCTTTCCTAACACACGCAAAATAATGATAATGAACATTAAAGGCAGTGAACAAATGGCACGGCATTACATGGTGAAGAACACATTGGATTAAAAGTAAAATTTTGTTTGAAGATAAATAAAGCAATTGCCCTGTCATGGTTGTCGAAGAGTATAATTTGGTAAAGTTGAAAGCGATATTGGATAGCCACTTTTCTGAATGATAGAATTTTATTTATTTTATTTTATTTTATTTTTGGCTGATACTTCTTGGCATCATTTAAATAAACAAATTTTCTACTTATACTTCGGTACCACCAGACGTGGCCAAAATAGTTCACTAGGTAGAGAGAGAATACAAGAACAGCACTCGTATTCAGTAATCAGCGTGCTTGACTATGGTTATTCAAGCGCATGTACCTAACATACCCTCGTACTTGACCACTCGGCTATGGTGGGCTCCCTGCCTTTATCATACTGTAACGTTGAGCTTGTTGTAGGCACAATTCCGTATACTATGTGTGAGATTTTGCCATGTGGTTGTCTATCAGCTATCGTAAAAACCCACCTTATTGAAACCAATATTGTTATGCACAATTTCTTGCACAAGTGACTTCGAAATCTGCAGTTCTACCATTTTACTAAGAATAAACGCTTCTTTTCATAAATTATTTGTTCGCCGAACATGATGTCTTCGGTTTGTATGGGTCTGCGTCTGTTAGTCGGTCAGCCAGGATGGTCAAACCAATCGTAAACTCCCGGACATGACCTTTGCTACTGAACAGACATAACGAGTTCTAAATATACGACTCAAGTTCAAAGTTAATTTCGCTACCTGTATTCCCTTTAGCTCACAAAAATCTAACAACATCCCTGAAAAAAGTGGTGAAAGTAAACCCAGCGATACCTTCGGAAGTTACGTTAGGGCTCCATATGTCCATGAGCATCCTTAAGTGCATCCAAGATCAATGGAGAGTTGCATTCAAGGCTTTTCATAGCTGAGCAGCTGTCACAAATCTCACATCACACCAAACAAACTCCTCCAGGCATTCTTTGCAGGGACACCTGGCACCAGGAGCGTTCCTAGGGTATGTGCCGCCTGGGTACCAATTGAAATTTGGCGCCCTCTTTAAAATTTTTTTCTTACGTGTATGTAAATTTCAGGTTTTCAGGCGTCCCTTGAACTTTGTCGCCCGGGTGCAGTTCACCCCTTTCACCCTCGGGATGGCCCGCCCCTGCCTGGCACATCATTCTTGAACATTTGATGGTAGAAAAAGATTGTATGGAGCAGCGAGTCCCACCACCGTCTTCAGATAATGCAGTCGAGTGTGGGTAGGGAAAATGCCAGGGGAGACATTATCTACAGTAATATATTGTGCTCAAAATGAAGTTCGGAGGAGGCAGGGTCCTTATACTGACTGCTTCTGGTGCAGACTCCGACCATTAGTTGTAATACCAAAATTCATCAATACCGAGTTGAACACTGACATCTTGGACAGTTTCGTGGTGCCCGCACGCTGGGACGGAAGTGATTCCTCCATATTCCAGCACGATAATGCTCCTTACTATTTACGGAGCAGCATAAAAAACCTGGTTTGAGGAAAATTATGCCCAACAAAACTTCACTGAAATGAGCGACAACTTTCCATTTAGACCATGGTCGCCATAGCTAAAACTGGTTTTTATTTCTCAGTGTATTGAGAAATATCCTCTTCTGAAAGATTCTTTTCTTAGGTTGAACGAGTGTTTTTAGTCAGCGTAAGTGCTGCCTTTTCTAATAATAAAATTATTAAATCAAGATACTGACCAGTGCTAGAAGACAAACATTTTAACAATACTGTATCTTATATAATGACCCTAAATGCTATGCCACTACTATCTTATATAATGAAATATACGTTTGTACACCAAGCTAGCCAATAAAATTCAATGTCATATTTCCCTTTAGGACCTTAAAAAATAAAAGTTTTCTCAAGATTATTTTAATGCTTGGATGGGTTTCATTTTTTAATGATATTTCAGTATATTGAGATTAATAAATAAATTGTGTTTTCTGCCCTGGAATTTTTTTTTTTTTTCTTTTCTTTTTTTTTTTTTTATGTTGCTCACCAGTATTAAAAGATTAGACAGTCTTCTTGAACTGGGGCTAACAGCACCTAAAGTGAAATTAAATTAAAATAGTTATTTGCTGTTCGCTGACTAAAGATCAAGTAACTCAATTGATTTTCGTCTTGAGAGAAAAAAGAAAGCATTATATGTCGCATAAAATTGTGAAAAAACAGCCAATGTACAGATAATGAATTTTATGGTGCGAGTAACCATCAGCTCGCAGAGCTTAATATCTCTCTAAGTAAAAAGTTAATAAGCTGTAGGTAACAAAATATGATACTGACTTTTCCGAACACTTTACATTTTTAAATGCAATTGATTCGAACTTCATTTTAGCTGACAATAACGTTACACCTTACAAGGTTTTGCTAGTGGACCTGTTCACAGAGAATTAGTATTTAAAAGTTATGAATTGCTCTGCATAGTCTTAACAGTCTTACAATCTTATTTTTCAAGAATAAGATTGTAAGACGACTGTGCAGGACATTCCATACAATCTGATTCCTAACTAATTCCAAGCCTACTATAAAATTACAATATTATTGTAAGATTGTGTTTCTAGAGTAGTGTTGGAATCAGTTAGGGAAAGTGCAACACTATTTAATCTTGTAACCGGTTACAATCAAATGTTGTTGTGAAATAAAGAAGACAAATTGAACAGCACTCTTCAAGATATCTCCGATCTCGTAGCCCCGATAACTTAAGGCCAATCATACACGGGGGCGCCTCCATAGCCAGGTGGGAAGGAGCAGCAGTGCGTAGCACACGCTTCTTGATTAGACCGGGGTTTGAGCCCGTGACCACCAAATACGGAGGATGCGGTAAGGTCAGGGAATGACCACCGCATATCCCCGGAGCAATATGGCCTTAGTTGCTAATGCTCCTAAAAACCAAATAACAAATAAACAACAAACAATCATACACGGAAGTGCAGAAAGTTACTGCCTTTCTCATTCTCAGCTGAAGAGACATGCTGGAATGGATTAGTGTGAGTTCGAGATCCACAATAGCGTTATTCTTCGTTAACTATTTATGCTTCATTGTTTACAATTCGTCCTTTTTGGTCAACAAATTAGTGATGGATGTTTGTATGTTGGTTTTTAGTGAGGAAAGTTCAGTAGAAACCCATTGAGACCACATAGCTATTATCTATTATGCCGATTCACTATTAGACAGGATACTTTCCTCATAAAAATTAAAAAGTTCCAGATGGCCTGCTGCTGCTGCTGCATTTCAGCGTCCAACCAGATTTGGCATCCTTCAGTATCTTTTCCCGAGTCTCAAAGATATGAAAACCACGGAGAGACACAAGTCAAGCGCCTCCAATTGCATTTCACCTAATACAGTGTAAAGCTTTTTGTTCTTAAGGCTACATGCACTCATATGCAATATTTCTCCATACTTCCGAGCTATGAAAGAAACTCCAGATTCCTTAAAGTTCAGAAGGAAGACCCTTGGTGATAGAAAAAGTATTAGTATTAGTATTAGTATTAGTAGTAGAGGCATTTGATGCAAGAAAGCAAGCTTATGCAGCATCAGCCAAAAAAAAAAAAAAAAAAAAAAAACCCACTTCCACTTCACCCCTCTGTTCGTTCAAAATACCTGTCCAGCTGAGCCTTAAACTTATTTAGGCTATCAACCTCCACCACAAGGGATGGCAGTCTGTTCCACCAACCAACCACCCGCTGGCTAAAGGCAAATTTCCGCACGTCTATCCTACATCTGTCTTTCCTCAATTTGAATTTATGCCCTCTCAGGTGATTTTTCTGAGCTAGAGGAAGAATCCCATCAGCATTGAGCATGCTTAAACCATTCAAGGCTTTATACACCTCTATCAGATCACCTCGCTGGTGCCTAGTCTCCAGACACTGTAATTTGCAAAACTTAAGCCTTTCTTCGTAAGAGCACCCCTTTGTTCCATTCACTAATCTTGTTGCCCTTCTCTGTACTCGTTCCAGCAGCTCTACATCCTTCTTGAAATGAGGCCTCCAGACCTGTATACAGTACTCTAGGTGTGGCCTGACCATTGCCTTATACAATGGAATAATCACCTCCTTATCCCTGCTGGAAAAATTCCTGTATATCATTGACAATACTCCATGAGCTACTCTTGCAGCCCGTCTGCACTGCTCAGAGAACTTCATATCTGCCTGCACAATCACCCCCAAGTCCCTTTCATTCTCTACCACTGTCAGTGTAGTACCACAGAGTTGATACGTTGCTCTGGGTTTGCTGTTTCCCATGTGTAGTACTTTACATTTGTCAATGTTAAACTTCATTTGCCACCTCTCAGCCCATCTGCTCAACCTTTCCAGATCCTGTTGCAGCAGCATAGTGTCAGTAGTGTCCTTGACAACCCTGCCAACCTTTGTATCATCTGCAAACACTTGGACATTAAGCTTGATATACCATCATCAATATCATTTATAAATACAGAAAACAAAAATGGACCCAACACTGAGCCCTGAGGGACTCCACTAATAACATTAGTCCACGATGAGGAGTGTCCATTGATTACCACTCTCTGTCTTTTCCCCCTCAACCACCCCTTTATCCATAGCAGCAATTTGCCTCCAATGTCACACTGCTCCAATTTGTGTAGCAGTCTTCCATGTGCAACAGTATCAAAAGCCTTTCTAAGATCCAAGTATATAATATCAAAGTTATTCCCTGCATCCAGTTCTTTTGTGACTGCATCATAGTATCCAATCAAGTTGGTCAGGCAAGACTTCCCCTTAACAAACCATGCTGTGTCTGAGCTATAACTGAAGTCTTGTCTAAATGATCCTGCAGTGCTTCTTTAACCAGTGCCTCCATTAATTTTCCTGGAACAGAAGTTAAGCTCACAGGTCTATAATTACTTGTGTCAGCCTTTGATCCTCCTTTGTGAATTGGGGTCACATTTGCACATTTCCAGTCTATGGGTATCTCCCCTGAGTCCAAGGAAGCTCTCATAATTATGGCTAAGGGTTTGCTTACTTCCTTTGCTGCCTCCTTTAATATAACTGGATAGATCCTATCCACCCCGGGTGCCTTTCTTGTGTTTATCTTCAACAGTTTCTCCTCCACTTTACTCCCAGTTATTTCAAGATTCTGTAGCTTACTGCTAGAGTTGAATACACCTCTGGCATTCCCTTTGCTGAATAACTCCTCATGTGTGAATGTCGATGCAAATTCATTTAGTTTGTTAGCTACCTGAGCAGGATCATCAACAGTTGACCCATCAATATCAAGTGGACCAATCTGATTCATCCCCTTCCTTCTAGAGTTTACATAAGTAAAGAACTCTTTGCTGTTTTTCTTTGCATCCCTTGCCAAGGATTTCTCGTAATCTGCCTTCGCCTGCCTAACCTCCTTTGTAACTTGGTTGCATATCAACTTGTATCTATCATAGGCTTCTGTGTCATGTGTTAATTTGTAAGTATCCCATGCATTTTTCTTCTCTGCCATATGCCTCATTAGTTCATCTGACATCCATTTTGGCCTAAACCTTGAACAACATTTCTTAGTTGGTATGTAAAGCCTAGTAGCTTCCAAGATAAGTTCTTTGAATGCTTCCCATTTTGAATTTGCTGTTGGTAACATCATCAGTTGGTCCCACTGTATAGAATTTAAATACTGTCTCAGTCCATCGTAGTCGCCTTTACGGAAGCAATAACCCTTACCTTTACCCCTAATGGTAGTTACCTCTTTGAGTAAATCCCACTTCAGCACACTGTGATCACTGCCACCTAGTGGTTCATTTATCTGCAGATTCTTAATGCATGAAGAATCACTGCTGATAATCAAATCAAGAGTATTACTCCCTCTAGTTGCCTCCCGAACATGCTGATGTAGAAAACAATCATCCAATAAATCCACAAAAGCTCTGCTAGTGCGTGAGTAACCAGCCCCCAAATTCCAGTCAATATCTGGGAAATTAAAATCTCCCATTATAAGACTCTCTGATTTACTGGCCCACTCTATTTCCCTGTACAGTTCCTTATTATACTCATCAGAGTCATTAGGCCTATAGCACACTCCTACTCTCAATTTTGATTTCCCAATGCTTATGTCACACCAAACTGACTCAACACTGCACTGTCCATCGATGTCGACTGGCTTCACTTCCTTGGTTTTTATGTGTTTCTTAACTAATAGCATAACCCCTCCCCCCCCTTCCTATCCTGTCTATCCTTTCTGTAGACGTTGTACTCCCCAAATTGCAGTGTGACACCTTATATCTGTGTGACACCACGTCTCTGATATCCCAACAATATCTGCCTTTGATGTTTTGAGCAATACCTCAAATTCATCAAATTTATTTACTAAACTCCTAGCATTGGTGTACACGCAAGTATACCTGCACCTGTTTCTATTCTTAGCTACCCTAACACAACCCATGTGTTTACTTGTACCGCAATGGCTCCCAGCAGTCTCTGAAATACCATGCATCTTGTTTTTCAGGCTTCTGCTCATTCTAATAGAAGCAGTGCAAGAATCTCTTTCACCTCTGCCAGTGGCTACTGTCAATCTATTGGTCTTTGTCTCCCCCCAAGCTAGCAGTTTTCCGACCCACCTAACACTGCCTCGACAGCATCAGCAAATATTCTTGCACCCTTTCTATTTAAGTGTATCCCATCCCTGTAGAAGCAATCTCTCCTGTTAACAAGTACAGTCCAGGCTGAAAAAAATTCTACCCCTTGAGCCTTGCACAATCTTTCCAGGGCCGAATTGATCGACAAGGCTCTCATCATATACTCCCTCCTATCGTGTCTGGGCAGAATTGCAGACACTTTCAAATTCAACCCTAATTCTCGGCTTTTGTTCAACAGTGACCTGTACTTGTTAAGTAATTCTGCCGGTCTCCTACTCTTAATATTATTAGTGCCAACGTGTACAACTATATCACCTTTTGTGCCCTTAAAAGATGATATTCGCTCTACAACGTCATCAACCTTTGCCCCTGGCAGACATACCATGGTCCTGTTCCACCTATCTTTTTTACAAAGCATGTTCCCCGTTTCCCTGACAATAGAGTCACCAACAACTACTAGTTCCTTCGGGACCAGCGCATTCTGCCTTGGGGGTTGTCTCTGTGTCACGCGATGCCCAAGTGCAAGCTCTGGCGTTGATGTGGGTGAAGTGGGTAAGCATCATTCGATTCGACAGTATTGGAATCTGATACCTATAATTTATGACCTGCCACTGGTCACGCAGCTAATCGCGCTCTCAAACACATAACGCAACTAATTACTAACGTGGTTTACCGTGTTGATGGATATATGAAGTAGTATCCCGCAATATTTTCAAGCGCCACGCTCCGAATGGGTTTCTGTAAATCTACCTTTATTCAGAGATATAAATGGAGTACTGTATAGTAAAGATGTGTGAGGGCATACCCATGGTTCCAGCAATCAAAAAAAAAAAAAAAAAAAGTGGTGATTAAATAAAATCAATGTTATTGATAAGTATTCGACATTGATAAGTGCCCCATATCCCTAGTTGCACCACTGCTTATCCGTGTGTTGCAGGTTAAAACCCAGTGTATCTTATTTCTTAAGTGAGATAAAAATAGATCTTCAAAAAAAATAAAAATAAAAAAATAACAACAATTTCCCTAAATTGTTATCAAAACCCAATTAATGTGTTTTTAGATATACTTTAGCTGACTCTGTTTACAGGAGTTGTGATTTCAGCAAGAAGGAGCAACCTGCCATACAATAAGAGCCACAATCAACATGTGGAGAGAAATAACCGATCGGCATGCAAATACAGATTTATTTACACCGACTGCATTTTAAAATCCACGTGATACCACGAAATATTGTAATATGTCTTGTCTCTTAGATATCGAGCATACTCGTCTGACCCTAGTGTGGCGATCCCAGAGTGTAAACAGAAAATTTATTTATTTAAGTATGTCTCCTAGCAGATCAGTTTCACTCTATGGAAACATTAATACCCAACTTTTCTTGTGGGGAGGGTATACCTAAAGGAGAGGGTATACCATTGAAATCCACGAACACTTTTAATGAACTCGAAGATAACATAAGAGTATGAAATCAATTCATAACACAGAACATTAATTGCCATTATGGTAAATGATATAGTAAAGAGGACACCAATGTATAGCCTTCAAAGATTGTCATTTTCCAGGATTTTTTTTTCTACCCCTGAAATTTAAATTTATTAATTTTTTATTTTTAGCTAAAATTTATAAAGTTAAAATTATATTGTGTATATTAAACTATTTGTCGTTATTATTTGTCTCAGAAGCCTATGGCAGATATAAGTTAATCTGTAATCAGGTCACAAAGGAGGTTCGGCAGGCGAAGGCAGATTACGAGAAATCCTTGGCAAAAGATTCTAAGAAAAACAGCAAGGATTTCTTTACTTATATAAACTCTAAAAGGAAGGGGATGAATCTGATTGGTCCACTTGACATCGATGGTTGACTGTTGATGATCCTGCTCAGATAGCAAACAAACTGAATGAGTATTTTGCATCTACATTCACACATGAGGAATTATTAAGGTTTGAAAATGGCAGAAGGTTATCAAATTGTAGCAGGATACTTAATGATTTTGTAATAACTGAGAGCAAAGTGGAAGAGAAACTGTTGAAGTTAAACGTAAGAAAAGCACCTGGGGTGGATGGGATCTATCCAGTTATATTAAAGGAGGCGGCAAAGCAACTAAGCAAACCCTTAGCCATAATTATGAGAGCATCCTTGGACTCAGGGGAGGTTCCCACGGACTGGAGATGTGCAAATCTATCCCCAATTCACAAAGGGGGATCGAAGGGTGACACGAGTAATTACAGACCAGTTAGTTTAACTTCTGTTCCGGGTAAAATAATGGAGTCGATGGTTAAAGATGCATTGCAGGATCATCTAGACAAGACTGCAGCAATAATTCAGACAGCATGGGTTTGTTAAGGGAAAGTCTTGTCTGACAAATTTGATAGGATATTATGATGTGGTTACAAAGGAACTGGATGCAACAAATAATTTTGATATCATATATTTGGATTTCAGGAAAGTTTTTGACACTGTTGCGCATGGAAGACTATTGTACAAATTGGAGCAGAATGGTATTAAGGGTAAGTTGCTACAATGGATAAAAGGATGGTTAAGTGGGAGAAGACAGAGGGTGGTAATCAATGGGTGCTGCTCTTCTTGGACTAATGTTATTAGTGGAGTCCCACAGGGTTCAGTGTTGGGTCCACTGTTGTTTTGTATATTTATCAATGATATTGATGAAGGTATATCAGGCTTAGTGTCGAAGTTTGCAGATGATACAAAGGTTGGCAGGGTTGTTAATGACAGTAATGGCAGTGTGCTACTGCAACAGGATCTAGATAATTTGGGCAGATGGGCTAAGAAGTGGCAACTGAAGTTTAACCTTGACAAATGCAAAGTACTGCATATGGGTAGAAGTAACCCCAGAGAAACGTACCAACTGTGTGGTACTACACTTAAGGTGGTAGAAAATGAAAAAGACCTGGGAGTAATTGTGCAGTCAGATATGAAGTTTTCTGAGCAATGCAGACAGGCTGCCAGGACAGGTCATGGGGGTTTTGTCAATGATATATAGGAATTTTGCTAGCAGGGAAAAGGAGGTGATTATCCCTCTGTATAACTCAATGGTCAGGCCACTCCTTGAGTATTGCGTACAGGTCTGGAGGCCTCATTTTAGGAAGGATGTAGATTTACTTGAGCGTGTACAGAGAAGGGCAACAAGATTGGTGAGGGGAATGAAGGGATCCTCTTATCAAGAGAGGCTTAAGTTCTGCAAATTGCAGTGGCTGGAGACTAGGCACCTGCGCGGTGATCTGATTGAAGTGTATAAGGCCTTGAATGGGTTCAGCACGCTGAATTCTGATGGGATCCTTCCACTTGTTCAGATTACGAACCTAAGGGGGCATAAATTCAAATTAAGAAAGGACAGATGTAGAATAGATGTGCGGAAATTTGCCTTTAGCCAGCGGGTGGTTAATTGCTGGAACAAACTTCCATCTGTCGTTGTGGAAGTTGATAGGTTGAATAAATTTAAGGAGGAACTGAACATGCATTTGGAGGGAATGGTGTGATTTTTTTTTTTTTTTTTTTTTTTTTTTTGGCTGATGCTGCATAAGCTCATACATTTGCTTTCTTGCATCACATGCCACTACTACTACTACTACTACGAAATATAGAAATATAAACCTCTACGCTAATTCTACCCACAGCTTTCATTCTTACCACCGTTGTTAAGTTTCAAATGCGTAAATGTTGTGCTGCAATGATACAAAAACTAAAAATAATATATGAATAAAATTATGATTTTTATATACACAAGAGGGTTTCAATGTGTTGATATAAGTGACACATTTCACGTTTTGTTTTTAAGTTGCTGAAAAGCATGTTTTAAATCAGAATTCGCGACAAACGCAAGTTTGTGAGGGATTATCAAAAGTAAGTTAACGTCTTCCATTGAGAACCGAAATCTCCATTCAAATACAAACAAACCGCTTAATTAGGAGACTCCTGACTAATGTTAAAAAGGAAATATATCGTGCATCAAGTCATTTTACTGTTCCGTGCTGTGGTGTCTGTATGGCAGAAGGCGGGCCAAATGAGGATTTTTATCTCATTTGACGTTCTGTTTATTTTCTGCCTTGCTCACGCTGCCTACTTGACTTCTCCGCCCTAGATATCAAAGTCCGAATTACAGTGGCTCACTCCAGTCACGTAAGGTGATGACACCTAGCTGGCACTGGGAACTTTTTTTGTGGTCGTTAATCTCTTCAATAGACTAACAAATACTTCTTCGTGTTTGAAGTGCCGAGTCCTTAAAGCAGTCATTCTCATATTGTTACTATTGTAGGTACTTAGACAGGAAATCTCATGGGTATTCATATCTTAACTAACCCTACGGTGCCTGAGATCACACTTCAAAAGTTCCGACGGAACATGAATAGATCTGAGGTGAAGTCAAGAGAGAAACTGAAAACAAACTTTTTTTGTCCAATTATTAGACATGTATTCAAAATACACATTCCTGGTATTAAATTGCATGACTCGCAGTTATCTCTCGTACTTAGTTCGCGAGAACAAACTGACACTAATTTTAATATTCCATATTTCTTCTTGCAATGATATTTATTTGAACAATTTTGTAAATATGTAAATTAACCAGCCATTCTGAACAACGATCTTTATTTTATTTTATTTTATTTTTTTAAGCTGAATAGTCCCAAGATTTTGATTATTCACACAAATTATTTGGTCTGTTATTTTGGAAATCTTGGTAGGGACTACTCAGTTCAACTCACGGATGGAAACAAAAATATATCCAGGATGCCCACAAATCTCATTTATAAAACTAAAAGGTTATTTGTGTGAATAGAGTGTAATTTACAACCTGAAAATACGTCCAGGTAATAAAGATATCTTCAAGTTTTAATTTAAGGTATTCAATATGGGCACCTCTAGTTGCTCTGCAGGTATCCTATAATCCAATTCTTTCCAAATTCGCCACAGTATATCCCAACGTGGCCAATTGCTTCGCAAAAGAGTTAAGTTCCATACTTTTCTTGTTTTTGTTTATACTCCAGCACAATCAGCAGGTCAGAGGAGTTCGTAATAAATCATGAATACAATCGTTAATCGAATTTAGCAGTCACGTTTTGAAATACGGTTCACTCAAAGATCGTGTGCTACTGCACTCTCGCTCCTGATTTCTCACTCTCTGTTCTCACTCCTATTGTGTGTGACCAGGTCCTGGCCATTAAGACCCTTGATGTTCTTATAGGTCGGGGCACTTTTTAATGTTTAACGTTCAAATTCAAAATAATAACACGTTACTACAACTCATAATTTAAATTTGATTGCGCAGCTTTTTTCAATGTTTTTGGTACAGAAAGTACATCCGAACGATCGAGAGGTATATTAGAAAAAAGGGGAAAAAAAATTACTTCTTACAGATTCGAACATAAACTCTTACATTCTGTAACTTATCTGGCCACAGAAATTGAAAACAGTTGAAACTATTATTGTGACTATATGAGAACAATCAATGTTACAACATACAGTTCTGCCTAAATAGAACAATGATTGCAAAATTTACATGTTACAAAATTTATTCAAAAAAATTGAGCAAACCGAGGGAACAGGTCCATTCATGGTTGAAACATGATCTAGGTAGTAACATACACTTTAAACAATAGCGGTATACTTGTACATTGGAGAAGTACTTTTTATTTCGAGTAGTGTAACTGTTACACTACTGTTAACTTTTAAGTGCTTCCAATTATGACAATCGATGCACTAAGTATCAAACTAGGTTGATATAGTTGATTTTATGGCTAATCGGAAATCGATCTATTAATTGAGTGAAGTTTTGGTTGCTGCAGTTCTGTAGCTAGAGCTTTTGCCTCAAACTCAGAGATCCGGGGCCATCCCTGAGTTTGCCGCCCCTCTCAATACACCAAAAATACTACAAAACGTCAAAACGACGTATAGGGAAATAAATTAAAACACTATGTTTATTTTTGAAGTAAAACTTTAATTCCAACATTCTAAAATGTTATTTTTCTTGCTTTTCTGTTAGCAAAATCGTCGATGACATTATCGAAGTCTATTTCATCACTCAGTTGCTGTTCTATAGACAGTATGGCAAGATTTCTTAAACGCAAGGTACTCATTGTAGATTTTACGTAATTCTTAATCAATTTTAATTTAGAAAAACTCCTCTCACAACTAGCAACACTTACATAAATAAAAGAATCGTCGAAAAATAAAATTGTCTCACGTGAAAAGTGCCGCCCCCAAAAAAGTGTCGCCCGGGGCGGATCGCCCCCTCCGCCCTCTAGCTGCGCCACTGGGTTGCAGTGATTCTCGCAGCAATACTGCTCCTCACTTCTATCTTTTGCTACTGTGCACGGAGTCATAAAATAGCTATGCCAGTAATACTCGCAGTTTACGTTACCGAGTACACCAGGGCTCAGAATGGACGCCGCAACGGCATTCTAGTTCGAAAACGCATGGGTATTTTCATATACTGTAAGGCGTTTACTGCCTTCTGCACGTATTATCCTGAAGAGCATTCGATTTTGTAAAATTTTCCATTTCGAACCGTGACCAAAACTGTTGCTTACTGGCCTTGCTGGAATTTAGACTAAAATTAGAACACAAGTTTTCCATTCAGATTTGAAAGTACAGTACAATCCTGATTATCCGGGTTGGATGGAAAATAAATTTTCCAAGGTAATCTGTAAAACGAATGAACGTAAATTCAACAAATATATATACAGTATATATATTTACATGCTTACGTATTCGAATATATATATAAAAAAAATACACTACAGTATGGAATAAAATTTAATATGTACTTATTTTTTTGAAAAAGGAAAACAGTGAAGTTATTGTACGACGTAAATTTCGAAGCATCATTTTGTCAACGAGAGCGGTGTTTTCTTATTATTCAGTGTGATCGAGTAGATACTCATTAAAATTGAGCGCCATTTTCATGCGTATGAGTTCAATAGAAAGAACAGCCCTTTTCTGCACAAACACAAATAAAAAAAAAATAATAAAAATTTCAGTAATTCATAAATTTTATTACAGTAATATACCATTGATGGATTGCTAAAATATCTTAGCGCAAGCTAGAAGGCAGAATGAAAAGGTGAGAATGATCGAGAATTTTATTCAAATTGGATGCACTGATTTACAGATATCCCGTGAGTCACACGAATCCGAGATATGCGTTTCTCAATACCGTCATTTCAATTTTATACGAATCCACAATCGACCCGTCATTCATTTTAAACATGAGAGCAAGCTGTTTGAAGCCCTTTTTTAATTATTTCTTTTATATCTGCGTAAACTGTACTAAATGCACTTAAATGAAATAAATATTTCTACATGCGCACATTAAAGCAAGGATTCTTGCCTTTTATCCCCCCCCCCCAAAAAAAAAAAATAAATAAAACAACTAAATGATATACAAAATCGCCAATTTATAAAATCACCATGCCCTTAGAATTTTTTTTTTTTTTTTTTTTGAGGGGAGAATGGGGGGACACGCAAGAGGGTTAAATTGAGACCAGTAAAATACAAATCATACCACATGAAATAAGACACCAAAGATACTCGTATTTTGGAATCTTTATTGCGTAAATGTTTCGAAACCAATGCCACAAATTCCGCTCTCCTCCCACTCAGCAAAGTCGTGTAGCTGATGGACAAACGGAAATTTGCTGCTTATTAATTTTAAAGTTTTCTCTGGAGGCAGCTGGAAAATATGTTTGCTGCATCTGGAATTGATAATGTCTTACGATATGTGAGAAAGAAGAATTACGAGGGAAATATTTACTAAATCGAGAGAGAGAGAAAGGGGGGTTTCAGTTTACGTAAGTATGCGAGTTTAAAACGGAGTTTTCTCTTCATTACGTAACAATACGAGTTAGTTAATGTACGCAGTGTATTACATTTCAGACGTGCTAGCAAATAGTAATAATTCATGATTTATAATAAAATAAGTCAACCCCTCGACATTAAAATTTGTTACAAAGATTCCTAAAATATTCAAAGTAAACATTGGATTTTTAAATGGATCAGACAGACCGTGTCTTCCAAATTTATAGTAATATTTCGGTGGGCGGAAGGGGAGGGAATGGTGAAGTCGGAATTGAAACCATCCCAGGGTCCAACAGAATATATGCTGAAATTTTTTGATAACAATCCACATTTTTCTTGTCGGTTAACAAGAAATAATAATGTGAAAAACATTATTATTATTAACATCTTTTTATTTCCACATCAGTGAGCACCCCGGAAACAGCCTGGTTTGGCTAGAGGGGTGTACATTATAAATATTCAAGGCGATTACATACTTTCATTTATACTGAGTTTTGTACAGAGGGGGGAACGAGAGCTTTGAAATCGTAACTGGACTTGAAATTTTCTCAAGAACCAACGGAATATAGGTTGAAAATTTGGCCTTGATCTGACTTTTCGTCTAGACTCTAGATATGCGAAATATACTTTCATTCATATGAATAGATTTCTGTGATGGTGGGGGGGCTATGACACATCTTAAAAGCTTTCCAGGGACCAATGAAACATACGCTGAATATATGATAACGATTGAACTTTTTCTTGTTATGTAATGTTTAAACATCCGATAACATTTCCATTACAAGTTTAGTAATGTACGCATTACCATTTTATCAATTAATTACTGAAATTATAACTTTATAGAACGCTTAATAAAACTTTATAGTTTTACTTTCTGGAAACTTAGCCGTTCAGTTTAATTACAACTGTATAATGTTTATTGCTCTTTCGCATATACTTTTAAGTATCTTTGCTATACGAGCTATTACAAGACAATACATGCGGCGAAGCATGCACGGACTGTCTAAAGCAGGAGGTCGGCAAACTTTTTCTGTAAAGCCTAGATAGTAAAATTTTTAGGCTTTGCGGGCCAAGAGGCAAAATCGAGGATATTATACTATACTTATATAATAAGAGAGAAAACAAATTGCTCCAAATTTTTTATCAAAATATATCTGATATCTATCATATATCAAATATATAAAATATATTTGATTTTTTTTTATCAAAATATCAAATTTTTTACGAAATTCAAAATATAATTATAATAATTGACTACAATTTTTTGTAATACAGGTCTAATAATGAGAAGAATGGAATTTTTTATTTTTTTATTTTTGGGGGAAAATATTTCGCTTAATTGGGGTTCAAAGTTAGTGTTCCCTGTCATAAAAATAGATTGCAAATGTTTATTTATGTATTCATTTGATTGCTATTTACAATCGCCCCTTGTACAGCGTGCAAGAAGTTAATGCTGATCTGTAATGAAATTTTACGTATTTCATCTTTGAAAATGTATTTTCACACAGATAGGTAAAGTGTTCATTGTCTAACGGCCCCGGTGGTTTCCCCCATCTCCTCTCACAGATAGGTAGTGCCAAATACTGATATCGATATAAGTTATCACTGCATCACCGCGATGTAGTGCGCCGAGCTGCACTGCGAAACGATGAGAGCGCCACATACGGTCTCTGCCGCAACTACTCAACTTTGCTGTTGTAGAGCGAAAGCAGCCATAGACAATACGTAAATGAATGAGCGTGTCTGTGTTCCAATAAAACTTTCTTCATGGACACTGAAATTTGAATTTCATAAAAATTTCACGTTGTCTAAATATTATTCTCTTGGTGTTTTTTTTTCAACCATTTAAAAATGTAAAAATCGTCGTATAAAAACAGGCAAAGGGCCGCATTTGGCCCGCTGGCCGTAGTTTTCCGTGCCCTGGTCTAAAGCTAAGCATTGCATTAAAACTACAGGGTGTCCGAAAAGTCTGGAACCAATGGTAAAAATATGTTTTTCTTTATAGGTGAAAAATGGCATTACACTGGATGAAAGGGTGGAGATAGTCCTCATTAGTGGTTCAACATGTCCTTAGTGGTTCAACTTTCCGAATTGGGATGGCCCCACAAATCTTTCAATATGAATCAAATATAAAAAATTTCATGAAAATCCTTCCACTAGGAGTCCCTCTATTACCTGCGGACGGACGGACGGACAGATGGAGAGACGTCGTGAAGATAATAGGTACTTATGCGTATATGCTAACGGGCCAAAAAATGACCTAAATTTATGTGACTTAAAATGTTCAATTAAAAATTGCAGTGAGCAATTCGATGATTATCGTTTAAAGCTGATAGCTATGAATGCCACTAACCAAGTATAAATTTCAGGTTGTTGAGATATTTATTTTGAAATTACATATATATTTTTTTTGTCCTCGCTTTTTCCCATTATATATGTGGTCAGCGTTTTTTTTTTTTTTTTTTTTTTATTGTTTTGGCATGCAATTTTTACGGCCGGGTGCCCTTCCTGACGCCAACCCTCAACCCTTTATCCAGGCTAGGGATATGCGGTGGTCATTCCCTGACCTTCCGCATCCTCCGTATTTGGTGGTCACGGGCTCGAACCCCGGTCTAATCAAGAAGCCTGTGCTACGTACTACTACTCCTGCCTACCTGGCTACGGAGACGCCTTATTTTTAAATTATATCATGGCAAATAATTATTTGATGACGAATTTGGCACGACCATAGCCCGAGTGATCATTTAGAACTACGAAGTTATACTCGCCGCGTGTTTAATCCCCATGATACCACAAAATAATATTCGGTTAATGTTTACAAGTGAATACCCTTTCCGATTAATCGTTGCGAATAGCAGTGATTGACATGCCTAGCCCGCTGTGGTTAGTCTTAGTTAGGGTGTTTATCTCTCCCCCCCCTGGCGCTTTTTTAAAATCGGAAAAACGAGTTCCCGATTTTAAAACAGCGGCAGGTGGGGAGAACACCCTAACTAAGACAACATAAACTTTCTTTCGATAGTTTGCAACGATCGCTCAGATGAAATATCTTGGCAATTACGAATTACCTCGGTATTTTATCACTTCGAAAAAGGTACTTCATATTGAAAAGTATTATTCCTGTTTATTTGTAATAAGATGCGGCTACCATTGATAGGTGCTTCCATGTTACTGTCATCTCATCAGGGGCAAGAAGACACCAAACAAGTAAATTATGTTGATTAAATGATAATACTTAAATGACATAATTAAATGATATTAAATTATGTATTGGCAAGACATAATTTAATATCACAAAGTGCTGCAAAGTGTTATTCAATAATAAATTTTATCCTTAGAAGTTAGTAATTTGAAGGATTTGCAAGACAACAAATAAAAGAGCTTGAAAAGCTTCTGTCTAGGATAAAGTATAAATACTGCACGAAATGCTACCTGATTCCTGTTGCTCGTTTTGCAATTAATATATCCTGTCCTAGTGTAAGTATTCGGACACCCCCTCCAAATGTAGTGAATGATGCAAAGCAGCAACAGCTTCAAAAATGTGCAGGCAATAGTCGAGATATCACGGACATGCGTAATTAAGTCGCGGCAAGGCGATTCCAGAATATTAAAGAGGCTTAATGGCCGGATGTCATATCGGCAATTTGTTTACTTAAGTGCGCATAAGAGCCACACGTTTGAACCGCACAATGGATACGTGTGGATATGTGCAGTATCTTACGTAGAGCGGCTTCTGAACGTTTGTTCAACGGTTCGTTCATCAGTGTGCTCCTTCGTGGCACACTGATGACCTATGCAAAGTGAACTGTTGCCGATAATATAGTGAAAAGATGGAAGAATGATGTGCAAAGAACCAGTTGGGCCCAAACATCTGACAGATAGGAATTGCCAATCCTTAAAGAAAGTGATGAAGACAAACCGAAAGAAATCATTAGAAAACGTCAACGGCCCGTAGCATCATCTGTACAGCTCAGTTTTTTTTGGAAGAATTGCTGTTCACAAGCCCCACGTCACTCCAGACAGCGTCAGTTTCAGTGGTACCTAGTCCATCGTTCTTGGACCGTAGAACAGTGGAAACAGGATGAACTGGAATATTGGATTAGGGTGCGACCAATATTCCCCTCTTCTACAGCTGAACTGGCGGCCGCAGTGAAGCAATGGCCACAAATTTCTGCTGAGTGGTACAGGGAACTAGTCGAAATGTGTCACGATGATGGATCCTCTCACTGATGCGAAAGGTGGGTTTACACCCTATAATTTTTTCCATTAAAACTTGTGTTTTTCCTAGCATGGTATCTGCATACCTTGGTGTAGTTTTATGACATTACTGCTTCACTAATGATTCATTCCATACAACAGTGCAAAAGACTGGTTTGAGAAAAGAAAATTTCAGAACTGGTTTGGCTGGCTCAGATTCTAAACTTGTATCCCATCGGATGAACTGGAATGCTGGATTAGGGCGCGACCAATATGCCCCTCTTCTACAGCTGAACTAGCGGCCGCAACGAGGCTGTTGTTATTTGGTTTTTAGGAGCATTAGCAACTAAGGCCATATTGCTCCGGGGATATGCGGTGGTCATTCCCTGACCTTTCCGCATCCTCCGTATTTGGTGGTCACGGGCTCGAACTCCGGTCTAATCAAGAAGCGTGTGCTACGCACTGCTGCTCCTGCCCACCTGGCTACAGAGGCGCCAACAACGAATGCCACAAATAAATTTTTGCTGCGTGGTATAAGGAACTTGTCGTGGAAAGTGTTTCGTGACGATGATTGCTATCTCTAGGACCAAAGGTGGGTCTAAACCCTATTAATTTTTTCATTAAAACTTGTGTTTTTCCTAACATGATGGTATCCGAAAAACCTTTGGTAGGGTGGTGTAGTTTTATGAAATCATTTCTTCACTGTGAATGAAATGCGTAGTGAAACAGTGATGTACTGGAAGGTAATCTTATTTTAATGTTTATAAACAGTTTGCTGTTGATGTTTAATGGTACTCCAGGAGATGAGCCAAAATTCAATTACATAAAGTGGCAGAATTCTGAATTGATACACCATAGACAATGAAAGGGTAAAGAAAACTGGAGATGGTGTTTGGTTGGATCTCCAGTTCACGTGCGTATATCAGATGTGCCTTCATTTGAAATTGCATGTGCAAGTGGCAGAGCTACTATGCTCTCCAGCCATAGTTCTCTGCTGCGTGTGGATTTCTCCCCCCCCCCTTCATGACCTGAGAGTGATTCGCTCTCTACCTGCCACAATAATTCTGTCTTTTTATCAGAGACACGTCCTAAATGAGATTCTCAGCCTGGTCCTACAACCCGATGAGGAATACAGTAAAACCTCGATTTCATGGACTATATGGGGGGGAGGGATTAAATTTGATTGTCCGCTAAATTTGAAAGAAATATGCACAGTCGAAGTAGCTAGTATGTTCTGAAAAATGCCCAGTGAAATAAAAAAAACACTACTAATAAAAAGTAATATTCATTTTAATCAATTTACTACAGAAGTAAAATTTTGCCATGTCGTTTAGCGACAATGTATGAAGCTAAACTCTGAATGAAGCTAAATCAGAGTCTGAAGAAGTCTTCTACTTTCGCTGGAGGTTCGTATGACATCCTACATACACTCGCCAAACTGATGGAACGTGAAAAAAGTCATAGTATCATTGCACTTTGCGATGTGAATCTTGTAAAAACGTGCAGATTTTACAGGATTCGCTTAGTTTGCAGTTTCTTTATAATGGCAAAACTCTAAAGACGACTTAGATACAGCATTTCGACAAGAAGTTACTTCATAAAAAGAAAACAGAAGTTACTTCATAAAAAGAGAACAGAAGTTACATCAAATTAACAAAAATGTTCATAAATTGTTTTGATTTTTCTACTTGATTGTGTTATACTGTACTATATTGATAAACGAAAGCATTGCCAACTCCTCATTAGCTGTGAGATAAATTTTGCTTTATTCAAAAATTAAGTGTTTTTACTGGTGGTAACTACCATCAGATTAATAACACTGGTCTCGTTCAGATGAAATTATTTTTATTATCCGTTATTTCTGAAGTCCATTAAATCGAGAGGTTATTGATGGTGTTTATTGCAGTAAGTTATGGTTTTTACTTTTCAAGTATTTTAGTATTGAAAAGTAGAAAAGGAAAGAAAATTGTAAAGGAAAAGACTACAAACGATTGAGGAAGAAATGAGAGTATGTCTTTCCAATATTCCACCTAATATCAAAAAGATCTGCGAATCGCACCAAGCACAAATATCTCATTGAAAAGTTACGTAAACCAAATGTTTAAATACCTTCCATTGAACGGTATTTTTTTTAATTTTGTGATGATCTATAATTGATGTTTATTTAGTACCTCTATATAAAGTTTAAAATTATTATATGTGTGTATATATAATTTATATTATGAATTGTAATTTTGTTTATAATTATATTATTATAATAACTATCATATAACTTTTTTTTTTTTTAGTATTATATATACAGTACATATATACAGAGAGAGAAAATCGGATCTAATAGGCAGAAAATTGAGTAGGGGTGCCACAAAATCAAATAAATTACTTAAATGCCATTATTAAAAAAAGGTCGAAAATCACTGCTTTAAGCCATTGAAAAGTCTTCGAATGCCACATAGCATCTTCTCCGAAAACTAATTAATTTAACATTTCACAGATTTCTGTTGCCCTTTTCCCTAATTTGAAACAAAATTTGATGCAGATTCGCTGATTCAATAAAATCACTCATTTTAAAATGGGATACATAAAGCAAACACCTATTCAACGCATGCTGATTCAGACTAACCGTAGATAAAGGGTGATTTACCGAACTTTTTTGCAATAGGTCGGTTCCGCGACACAATTTGAAGAATATGCAAAGTTTGTTTCCAAACATTTTTATCACACCTCATAAATTATTTTATTGTCTTGTTTGTAGTAAAGCATCCGTATAAACTAAAAACCTGGAAACGAAATGACACTCATACAAACATCCTGTTAAAATAACACCCTCAGTACCACGAAAAGTGCGGAAAGGTCAGGGAATGACCACCGCACCGGAGCAATATGGCCTTAGTTGCTAATGCTCCTAAAAACCAAATAACAACAACAACAACCACGAAAATCGCACTTAATTTTATATGTTCCTTTATAGAAACACCTGATTTATGACAGCAAGAGGAGGAGGGGGATGTTAGATGGCCTTTTTTTTCGCCCTGTGAAACGTGGATATTTCTAAACCAGTTCTACATTCATATGTTTTGCGAATTTTACTGAATCCGTTCACTGTTGTTGTTGTGGAGGTTTGATGGTGCATAAGCTGCTGCTTTGGCTATAATGCACCTATTCATTTATTGTAGGAATACATGAGAAATTCTCGTAACATCAGAAAAGGCTGAGATCAGAAATGATTAAAAACTCCAATTTGCTTCATAAAGTTGAAAAATTCAGAAACATTTGCGTTGTCACCGATAAGATTCTCTATATTTATTGGTTTCTGGAGGTTAACTAACGATAGCAAGGTTGAATTTCTGTCTTGTTTATAGTATGGGCATTCAATGAGAAGGTGTTTAACAGTCAGATTTATATAACAATGTGGACACTGCGGTGAATTCGTTCACCTTCCGTGTGTATGGGCGCGCACTCGCAATGTAAATAAATAAATAAAATAAAGTCTCTGTTTATACTCAGGGATCAATCACCACAAAGGGTGAGAGCAATTTACCAAATTGAAATAAACAATGCTTTATTCAATAAATGATTTTAGACAATTGTTGTTTTATTAGTGCAAAGCATCAAGTTATGCATAGCTATAACTGCAAGCAAACAGAAAAATTTGCATACACGGCACTATACAATATCTCATATTGTTATGCAAACTTCGTTAGCCTTCATTACAGCTACGAATGCTTGATTCTTTGCACTAATCGTACGATATATTGTATAATTTTTTTCGTAACGCGAAACATTTGCTCTCGATTAATTTAGAATTTAAATGGTTTTAGTTATTTTATGAATTTTTTCACTCCTTCCCACTGCGCACGATGTGCTTCAGTCTCTTCTCCCCACTCTAACTAAACCGACCGAGTACGCCCCTAACAATAGGGGCGTACTCGGTCGGTTTCTAATCAACGACTAAATTCTACCGCTTTCTCGTAAATCTCTTTCGGCCTTTCCAAATTCTAGTGTTGAGCCCCCCCCCCCTTTTTTTTTATAGGCCTTGCCACTGAAATTCTTGGAAATTAGGTGGCCAGGCCTGCCAGAGTACTTAAATGATCTACTGGGTGTCTGACCTGCCTCCTCGTGGAAAAGTGTGGGCAAGGGTGGGTCCCAATAAGGGCCCAACTGCTAAATGATCAGAGAAACAACAGAACATAACACTACACAACAAACCACTCACACACACACTTTTTAAATTTCTGGCCTCCACAGAGTTCTGTGTCGCATGTACAAAGAATACAAAGCGGAGGTGGGATACGATTAGGTGGGAGAAACCCCTGGTGCCGTCAGACAACTAACACACTTTACACTTTGTGCACAGAACTGCACTGTTTTTCATACGTTCCCACGTATCCAAGCTTGTCTGTATAGTGGAATGTTCATAATCACACTGAATCTTTTTTTTTTCTATAAAACTTCTTTTATTAATGTGATTTATCGCTAGCCTTTGGACCACCCTAGAAGTTACTAAACGATTAGTAAGTAACTTGATTCTGCACCTATCAGCTACTCTCGTATTCTTGAAATGGTATAATTAATTAGAAACGAATTTAGATCTCAAAATAAATTATTGCTGCTTACAAATATGAAAATTGCCTGCTGAGTACTCTCAGGATATATCACTATAGAAATATAAGCAATTTAATATCACTATGTGCTTGTTAATTCAAAAGGACAACTATCTCACAAACGGAAAAGGCCATTCCATTTATATAGCATGCAGCCAACTAGGAATGCAACAGCTTCAAGTCATAGGTGAAGTTCGAAACTGCTTAAATGTGATGCATATTTGAGCGTGAGATGGTCAGCTTCATGATTCGACCCTTCAACTTTTCTGCCCTTTCGTCGCGTTTCTAGTTTACCACTGTGTATGAAAAATTCGGTGACAAAAAATGGTACATTATCAAAGAGGCGTGAACCAACGACCTTGTCGGTTTATACCCTATATACCAGTGGTTCTCAAACTGTGCGTCGCGACGCCCTGGGGACCGCCATAATTTACCAGGGGCGTCCCGGACGATGTAATAGTTTATGTAAGATTTCCATGGCAAATATTAAAAATGATTTTTTTTTTACTATTAGATATCTACTACTATTTGATCCACTACTATTATTAATGTAAATAATTATAGAATATATTTGGGGTATTTTTGACGAAGAAAACGCATCATATTCCCTGACTGTATTCTTGGGATCCGATTACAACGAGCAATTGGTTCGGGTATTTTCGCACGTTATTTAACCTTGCATGAGTCTGATTAATTGTATTAACATATTAAAAATAAGAAATTGCACAATTAAAGATGTTTTACTTCAAGGGAGGCGCCGGGAAAATTTTACAGGTCAATAGAGGCGTGGGCTCAGAAAGTTTGAGAACCGCTGCTATATACGATATAATGTATTTTCAAATGCTTTCAAAAGCGAAGTTTCTTGCAACATCTTCGCCACCAAATATAGTGTTTTCCAAACACTGAAACTCGGTGAATTTAATTCAGAGTATGATTTTATCATTGGAACCGTTCTTCCGAATCTTTCAAAAGTAAATATTAAAGGCATTTAAAATAATAATAATAAGGTACTGTTTTAAGAAGAAGAATTTTATGTAATTATAATTGAGGATAAAGCGTAGTTGTTGGCACTGACTTCTAAGTGAGGCTACAATGCAAAACATGCGATAAAAACACTTCCTACCCTGTAATTACAATTCCTCAATTAGTTTTATTTTATAAATAGCAACGAATCTGCACACGAATAATGAGAGTATCGGAAAATCGGATAGTGTTAGTTGAATGGCAACAGAAAGCGAATATGGCTGGGCTAAGCTCCCAGTCTAGAAAACCTATACTGCGGTTTCAAATGAGATTTTATTTTTTTATTATAATCTCCCCCCCCCCCACAACCCATTCAGAGCACATACAGCTAGTTGTATGATTAAGATTGGGGGGGGGGTATAATAAAAAAACATTATCTCAGATCCGCGGTTGGGGAGAGATTGTTGTATTTTATACCGTATTATTTTTTTATTAAATATACAGTACTGTATTTACAATTTGAAAAAAAATCTTAATCCTTCCTAAATAAATGAAATAAACATTATTACTTATTATTATTTTTTTTTTTCATTTATAGGATTTATGCTGTGATAGGTTAATCATT
Source organism: Mastigoproctus giganteus (assembly GCF_048544385.1). Classification (NCBI taxonomy): domain Eukaryota; kingdom Metazoa; phylum Arthropoda; class Arachnida; order Uropygi; family Thelyphonidae; genus Mastigoproctus; species Mastigoproctus giganteus. The sequence continues at coordinate 124,337,137 of NC_143576.1, read as the reverse complement.
GCTGGCATCAGAATAATTCCCTTCCTTATTACACTAAATGAAAATTATTGTAAATTGTTACACTAAAGGTCACTAAGGAAGGCTAAAAACTTTTTGTTCGAGGATAGCTTGCCGCCAAGACACTATCCCTCAAATCGTGATGGGCCAGTTCGTAATGCATAAAGTAGAGCGTATGAAAGACGGGAGCTGCTTTTTGAATCCAATGGCTCTTTACATACTAACATCCCTGAGTTTACTTTGCCGGAGAGGATGCTGGGATTCCTGCGGGGATATCGAGTTTGGTCTTATGTAAGTTATTATGATAATTTAGCATTTTTGTAATTAATCAACGATTCATTAAGCTTTCCTAGTTTGGCGACTACATCTGATTTACTTTATTAATTCTTATGAAAGCATCTAGAGGAATTTCATGAAGTAACATTTATATTAAGAATCGCATAACCTATAAGTATTCACATTATACTTATTTATGTGTTTTTGTGTCAACGCCAATAAACTAAAATTGTGAGGCGACAGTATTTATATATACATATTACACGTAGCGTGTCTATGTATTACGCTTAGCCTAATTCTGTGATCATTTTGCATGTTTTTCTAGTTGAAAAACCCAAGTTTCCAAATCGTTCAGCCCTCCCTCGCCAGACCAATACTATTTATGTGGGTAATGGGGAATACAGCCTTCCGAATTTCGTGGTTATATCTTATACACTTCCCGTGCGAGCCAACCGATTTTGCCGTCCGATTACTTATTCAAACGCAAGACCTGTGTTCGCTTCTCACCGTTATGCCGTAGGATGTGGGACGCAAATCGCCGTTCTGTAGTCTTTCCCGTACGAGAGAGATAATGTCATGTCATAGAATAGGATTCTTTTGTGAGCACTTTTGTTCTTTTGTGAGCACTTAAGGTTAGACTGTGTTATCTCGAGGAATTGCCCCCATAATGAAGGGCCCGTTCATGAATTTGGAGAACTATACCATTATTTTTTTATTTAAAAAGAAATGGTAATTGTTGTACTGTGTTATAAAGCAATTTATATCTATTTAATGTAGAAGGTTAATGCAAGAGAACTTGAGCGGGGAGCTCTCAGGGCTCCTGCCATATTACGGGCCTTAGACAATTGTCTCATTCGTCTAGGCATAATTTCGATCCTCTCCTTAAATGGACAAGGCCAATAATATTGGCCGAAGTGCTCTGATGACCAGCTGTTATGTATCTCTGTCGGAAGCCTTTGATCGTATTGGATGATAACCGAGATATCAGGCGCTATCTTATGTGATGCGACTCTCCTCTAGATGTGTAAATGCTTTTTGATTTTCTTTTATAAACTTTGATCAGTTTATATAATCTAGTTTCCCTCCGGCATAGTCCCTAAGAGTTAAGAGGCATAGTAGGTGATTTCTACACTATTATTTCTATTAATCCATTTTTCAAATGGATTGATTTATAGTACTAGTCTGAGTTGATTTCTAGTACTAAGAAATCTTTTTTAATTTTCATAATCACTTTCACAATCTGTGAAAGGAAAATAAAAATAAACATATAATTTAAAAAGAAGGAAATAATGAAAAAAAGGTTTTTAAAAGGAAAAGACAGAAAGGATAGCATTCTGAGCGTTGTAAAAACTTTTTGAGCTTATCTACATGTAATAAAGTTTTAAGGTAGATTTTAATGCCGTTAAAATGCCGCATGTAAGGGTTCCCCCAAAAATTGGAGCTTCAAAAAGTTGAAAAATAGCTACGTCTGTGTACACAAAATTTTGCAGTAGTAGATGGGTTAACTACATCGAATACACGAACTTGGTAAAAGGACTGATTTATAATCCCCTAACAAATTTTTTACCTAAAATGTAAAGGTCAATTGGGCAAATTACCTCTGCGATGCCGGTAATTATATTGATGATGGGAGATGAAATATTCTTTATTGCTTATCAGAATTTTTTTCAGAAATGCACAGTATGCTTTCTGCATACGTAACTTCACAGAGTATACTTTCTGATAATTTTACGACTACAGCACTGGTTATGGCCCCAATGGATCATCATAATTGTAGTCCCCTGGCGAGGTTTACTTTGCTTTATTCCCAGCATTGATATTCTACCGATTAACTTTAATTCCAGGTCTTACATAAGTCATTTAAGTCATTATTATTACCAGCAAACAAAAAATTCACATTGTATCAAAATTTGCCCAATATTCAAATTGTAAATATATGCTGGTATTTTGTATTATATATAATCAGTATTATATCATTAATTAATAAAATAATTAGCATTTTTTTTTATATTCATTCAGTCTTTTATACTTCCTGAATTACACTTTCCTTTCCATTCCATTTTCGTAGATCAGAATCTTACAGCATGACCATCTGAACTTTGGCTAAATTTCTTCTCCTTCGTTATATATTTTCTTTAGCGTATGTATATACACATACACAGAAGAAAAAACATGTTGAGTGTGTTAAGATTATTACTATAATTAATACCACTCGTACACCACGTGAAATTTAATAATATAGTTGGGGGACAGCATGGTTCAAACCATGCTGTCCCCAACAGCACTGTCTGATGACGGGTATTGGTAAGATGCCTGAAACGTCACCTTAAATTGTATAGTGATTTTGGCGATTAACTTAAAAAACTGGATTAAATTGACTCTTGATTTTTTTAAGGCGTCCTTATGTGCTGTAATGTAATAACTAGATCGTATGTATAACTTAGCTTAAGTATAGTATAGCTTAGAGGTGAGTGCTGAAAATTAAGCTAAGCTATACATACGATCTAATCTGTATTATTAAAGTTCACGTGATATACGAGTTGATTATAGTAATAATCTTAATCGAAAACAACCACGTAACGTCCTTCGCTAACTATATGCTTTGTGTGTTTTAGAAAAACGGTATAGATGGATGTGAGAATTTGAAATAAAACATGGTAAAACAACGTAAAAAGAATTTACATTCTTTTTACGTTGCTTTGCGCTTATAGATTTAAAGTAAAATATACTCTATATATGTTAATTTCAGAAGGTACTGGATCTTGGAGAAAGGGTGCGGTGTACAGAACATAAGTTGCCAAACCTAGAAGGTAGAAGAAAAAGGAGTAAAAAACAGTTCTAATGTCAAAATTAAAGATAAATTCCGGGTAATAATTAAATTGCTAAAATTAAATATAAATTTATGGTTGCACGTTTAAGGTACATACGAATGGTTAAGATTTACGTTAGAAGGCCAAAATCATGGAAATAAAGATTTCCAGCTCTAAAGGTTGAGGATGTATTTAAACAATGAGGTATATTAATACAACAGAAATTTAAAAGATAGTTGATCTTTTAATGATCATATAGATCCATCTTATTGTTTATCTTTTATTTAATGCGCCCCCGTCCTTTAGAGCTGGAAAATTCTTTATTTCTATAATTTTAGCCTTCTTAAATCTTAAACTCCACTTGTACATCAACACATATACAACCATTAATTTATTTTTGAAAATTTAATTATTATTTGTAATTTATCTTAAATTGATTTTTTCATTAGAAATAATTTCCTATTCTATACGCTTTTAATTTCTTCTTTTTTCATCCTATCTTTCTGTTACATTGGTATCTTATATACTGAACACTGCATTCTTTCTCCAAGGTATCCTTAGATTAACATATACTGTATATATATATATTTTTTTTTTTTTCTATTTTCCCATATTGCTTGAGAATGTAAGAATGGGCACACGTCTGTTCCATAAGTATGTCTGTGGCTTCAATCTGTGTACCGTGAATCATGGATTTACATCGGCACATTTTTTATTCTTGAATTTTTATTTAATATATACGTTACATATAACGTAAATTACATATAACGTATACGTTATATGTAATTTAGTTGTATGTACTTTCATGATTCCAAGTTTTTCAGATTTGCAAAAGGGTACTCCAGTCGGAAAAGTTTGAAAAGCATTCGACTCACATAAAGCTGTGCTGTCTTATGGAAAGAAATTATTCTTGTAATTATGAAAGTACGCATAGCTTGCTGAGACGACCTTGTCTCTCTTTTACGGCACGTGCTTTCGAGTAACTGGATTTATAAACTAAAATGCTAAACCATAAATCATTGAATTACAATTAAAAATGTGTAGTGGAATAAAGAAGGATTTCATCTGTGCTCCATCCCGTCAGTAACCACAAGGTGCCGGCATTCGAAACAATCAAAGGACGCGGCATTTTGATAATATTAAAACTCGCAAATGGGATTAAAAAGCTTTATCTCTTTGCATTTTAGTCTTAAAAAATCTTATTAAGATACAAGGTGTTACTTTTCAGTATCAGCCACTTTGGATATCATTTTGGTTTTGTCTGACCAAAATCGTTTCAGAAAGCTGTGGGCTTTCGTAAATGATTTCACATATCGTTTCTTTCGATCTCGATGCAGCTCAGTGTTAGTAGATTATATTTTCTTGGGTATTTATTGCAGATTATATTTTCCGGGGTATCTATTCCCTTTACTCGCACACTCTGAAAAAGCACTGCTGTATGTTATCTACTCTTCGGTGTTTCCATGGGATGTACAAGACAGACAATATCTCAAACCCTTATGAGTTTGGGATAGCAAGCACAGCAAGCATGGGTGCATAAAAGAAAATAAATTTTCATTGTCGACTCCCAGTTAGAACACTGAAAACAAAACCCTAAAAAGTCCACAAGAAAGTTGTCAACAGAGAGAAATGTTTGAAGTGCAAGTGTCAATACCTTTGCAGTAGGATTCCCACTTGTTTCCATATAAAGTTCTTATTCAACAATAGAATGCTTAAATAAATAACTAGCCAAATCACTAACAAATTTCCTTACTGTATGGATCATCACAATGATCAAACACGAGTGATGAGATGCGTTACATGCAGCAACGTGCCAAATTCTCACATCGACAGCTGTTGAGAATGTCCCGGTGTGAACAGTGGCTCGCACTGGACATTAAGCTGTTTCTAGAATACCTTGCTACGACATCCTTCGATAGAGCGCTCATCAGAGTATTCAAAATAATAATAATAAAGTCTCATTGAGAGAACCTGCATCCCTTAGCAGACCAAGGACCGAGTTGTTTTTCCTGAGGATATTTTTTTTTTTTTTTTTTTTTTGCATATTTTCTTAGGAAGGATGTTATCTCAATGAAGGGAGTGCCAGAAGTTTATCAAACTCTAACAGGGAGCTAAATGATTTTGTACTAACAGAGAGCAAAGTGGAGGAGAAATTATTGAAGTTAAACATAAAAAAGGCACCTGGGGTGGATGGGATCTATCCAGTTATATTGAAGGAGGCAGCAAAGGAAGTAAAGTAACCCTTAGCCATAATTATGAGAGCTTCCTTGGACTCAGGCGAGGTCCCCATGGACTGGAGGTGTGGAAAATGTATCACCAATTCACAAAGGGGGTTCAAAAGGTGACATAAGTAACTATAGGCCTTAGTTTAACTTGTGTTTCGGGGAAAATAATGGAATCACTGGTTAAAGAAGAATTGCAGGATCATCTAGACAAGACTGCAGTAATAGTTAAGACACAGCATGGGTTTGTTAAAGGGAGGTCTTGTCTGCCCAATTCGATTGGATACTATGTTGTGGTCATATAGGAACTGAATGCCAAAAATAATTTTGATATCATATACTTGGATTTCAGGAAAGCTTTTGATACTGTTGCACATGGAAGACTATTGTACAAACTGGAGCAGAATGGTATTAAGAGTAAGTTGCTACAATGGATAAAAGGATGGTTAAGTGCGAGAAGACTGAGGGTAGTAATCAATGGGTGCTGCTCTTCTAGGACTAATGTTATTAGTGGAGTCCCACAGGATTCGGTGTTGGGTTCACTGTTGTTTTGTATATTTATCAATGATATTGATGAAGGTACTAATTTCCTGAGATTTCAGTGGCAAGGACCTTAAAAAAAAAAAAATAAATAAATAAAATAAATATTAAAAAAAATAGTAATAAATAAATAATAACCGAAGAGTAACGTACCAAGTGTGTGGTACTACACTCAGGGAAGTGGAAAGTGAAAAAGACCTGGGGGTAATTTTGCAGTCAAATATGAAGTTCGCTGAGCAGTGCAGACGGGCTGCCAGGGCAGGTCATGGAGCCTTGTCAATGATATATAGGAATTTTGCTAGCAGGGACAGGGAGGTGATTATCCAGTTATACAAGGCAATGGTCAGGCCACACCTAGAGTACTGTGTACAGATCTGAAGGCCTCGTTTTAGGAAAGATGTAGAGTTGCTAGAACGAGTACAAAGAAGGGCAACAAGATTGGTGAGGGGAACAAAGGGGTTCTCTTATCAAGAAAGGCTTAAGTTTTGCAAATTTCAGAGCCTGGAGAGTAGACACTTGCGAGGTGATCTGATTGAGATGTACAAATTTGTATAAGGCCTTGAATGGGTTGAGCAAGTTGAATGCTGATGGGATTCTTCCTCTTGCTAAAATTAAGAACCTAAAGGGCGCAATTTCAAATTGAGGAAAGACAGTTGTAGAATAGATGTGCAAAATTTGCCTTTAGCCAGCGGGTAGTTGATTGGTGGAACAGACCTCCATCTTTTGTTGTGAAAGTTGATAGCCTAAATAAATTTAAGGCTGAGCTGGACAGGCATTTGGAACGAATGGAGGGTTGAATTGGGAGGTTTTTTTTTTTTTTGGTTGATGCTGCATAAGCTTGCTTTCTTTCATCATATGCTAATGCTAATCTCCAGTAGTCCCCGCGTTCAGAATGAGACACAATATACAGGGGGGGGGGGGCAAATCCGTATGAGAGTATTTTTCTTTGGAAAAGGAGAGAGAGGAGGACTCTCCCCTTCCAAAAAGTTTCAGATCTTGAGATTATACATTATTATCTGTTCATTGGCTAACCCAGTAAAGTTATACGTAGCAGCTGTATATTGAGTTGAGTAATAGTCGGTATACTGAATATACCCAATGTGTACTCATGTACAGAATGAATAATTAGGTACACTCATATACAGGGTGTCCTAAAAATACACGGCATAACTTCAGGAATGAGTTCCTCATATGTAGACAATAAAAATATTTTATATCAACATAGTTCCGGAAATGCTTGGGTTTCCGAGTTATTAACCGGGATGTCTATCTGACAGAATCTGGCGGTTTTCCATTCCGACCATGTACTCAAATCAGGAGCAAGCGAATATGCACTTTATGTACAGTTTGGCGGACGGCAATGCTCTGGAGGCTCGTCGTTTGTACAACGAAAAGTTCCCAGAACGAAGATGTCCAGACAGGAAAACGTTTGAAGGTATCTATCGCCGCCTTTGTGAACATGGGACCTTTACACCTCGTGCTGCCGACAGAGGACGACCAAGATCTACTACTCCTGAAGTAGAGGAGGAGATTTTGGATGTTGTGCATGCCACTCCTGGAATCAGCACACGCAGAATAGCAATGCAAACTGGCTGTTCAACGTTCGACTATTTGGAGAGTGTTGCGAGAACACCAACTGTATCCTTACCATCTGCAACGGGTACAGGCCTTGTCACCAGCAGATTACCCTGCGTCCGTCACTACCAAATACAGAGGATGCGGAAAGGTCAAGGGAATGACCACTGCATATTTCCGGAGCAATATGGCCTTAGTTGCTAATGCTCCTAAAAACCAAAAATAACAAATAACAATTACCCCGCGTCGATGTGAGGCCTGTATTCAGGCAGAAGGTGGACATTTTGAACAATTACTATAAGGTGATGTGAACAGTCATAGACAGACCTTCAAAACACGGAAAACAAGCATTTCCGGAACTATGTTGATTTAAAATATTTTTATTGTCTACATATGAGGAACTCATTCCTGAAGTTATGCCGTATATTTTTGAGACACCCTGTATATGTTCTTGTTTATAATTCGCACGTGCACCAGGTTAGAGGAGTTTGCAGGAAATCATGAATATAATTGTTAATCGTGTTTAGCAGTCACGCTGCTTGAATCACAGGCCGCTCGGCTACGGTCAGGTCTATATATCAATGTATATTCATATATGTATTAAATTGTAAACATTTTCCTTTCAGTTTATGTTAAATCCCGAACTTACCGTACCGTGATTTATCTGTGGTTTTTTTAATTATTATGTACACCACTTTAATGAGGAATTAACTTAGAGAGAGACCACTCGATCATAATATGTAGTCTAGTGATCAGATGCGAGGGTACATAAGTACACGTGTTTGAGTTATCGGGGTTCAAGTCCGTGACTGCTAAATACGGTTTTGTTTCTCGTATTATCTCTATCTCGTGAACTCCTCTGATCATGTGGTCGTTCCGCCGGAGTAAAAACAGAATTTTTTATTTATTTTAATATTTGCTATTAACGTTTCCATGGTAGAATAATGGCCATATCATCTCTCACCAGTTTGGAATGGTCGGGGGTCAAATCCTGTCGATGACACCATCAAACCTGTTGGAGCCTTGTCAAGTAATAATAAGTTAACCGGTCTTAGGTTGAAGTGCAGAGTTTTTATTCCACATACAGATATGATTCACTAAGAACTTGTTGTCAGTTGCCTCGGCGACAGTTCAAACTGCCCCAAAGGATTGCGGAGACGGTGGGAATAAAATGGCTGCAATCCTCTCTGCATTGTCTTCATGAAAATTTGGGGTTTATTCTAGTTGAAATCCTACGAAACCGAAGATCGTTCGCATTAAATTAAAATGAGCTAAATAATAAGACAGTCTTAATCTCGCTCTTGGAAACAACCCCATGGATGCTTATAATTACCACCCGAAACATAGGCACTTTGCAAAACTTATAACGGGAAGACTTAATGCTCCAGATATCCATAAACTCATCAAGCAACTTAAAACTTACAGAAGAATTACAGACCAACAGAGAGTGCAGATACAACCGTCCCTTGATCACCTGGAATGTTTGGGTAACATGTTCCCAGCTAAACACACTGAAATTTGTCAACAACGTCGACAAATTTCTTCGGAGGATTTGCGAATGTAGAAGTTACAGAAAGATTATTTTTGAAGAAACCTGTGCCATGCTATAATTCTGAAACAATCTACGCCTATTGAACTTATACACTATGATTTGTACATAGAAAAGAATAAGTTAATAGATAACCAGTGTTTAAGTATTACGTGGAACCTGTACGTTAATGTGTTAAGTTTAACAAAGTCTGTATTTTAAGTGCATGTATACTGTTGTATAACCTTCTTATAGCCCTCCCGGCATAAGTGTGCTGTGTCGGGGCCAGTGTAATTTGTTTATTTATTTATATTGAATAAATAATAACTATGATAGAATTCATAGCATGGATATACGAAGTTGACATACTAATACAAACAGATTGCTGCAGTCCTGGAAAATTAATGAACATGAACCATATTACTAATTACCGTATTTGAAATATCTGGCGTAGCAAAAATAATTTATTATAATATAGCTATTACAAACGATGTATAAATGACCTTTGAATATTTTAAATCAGAGGTGGGCAAAAACGTCAAGCGTGGTCTCCTAATGAATTGTATTTAAAGACTAAATGCACAAGGCATAATTCTATATGGGTTTAAATTAACTATATAATATCGGTGTAGATGCACCATAGTTAACCTATAAAATTAAACTACGTACGTAGTGAAAAGGCATCGTTTTAATTACATCTCATATTGTGGCTATCTTCACAACGAGATACCGGGTATTGCACTACTTCGAAAAAGTAACGCTTCTCTAGCAAAGAAGACTACTGTTACTTATTCTTAGTGGGCACTACCACCCAGATGGCACCGTTTGCAAAATGGTACGGGATAAGAAACTGTGTTATCCACCTACTATCCCTATTAGACTTAGGAAAGCAAAAAGGTGTAGGAAAGTGATAGTACGAGCGGAAGAAATGCCGTTGAAAGAGGAAAGGGACAATTACTCCTCACACTCACTCACTGAACTAACTAACCACTCATAAATCCCTCGAATAGGCAACGCTTGCCCATTAGAGAAAACTGTTGTTGTTACCTATTCGCGGTAACGAGGGCCTCATCAAGATCCCCCTCCCCCCAGATGGCACCGTTTTCGAGCTTATTGTATATGTGTGGAATAATAACTCTACTATCCACTTGTCCCTATTAGACTTAGAAAAGCAAAAAAAATAGAGAGAAAGTAATAGTAGGAGTGTAAGAAGAAAAGAAACGGTGTAGTAAGAATGAAAGGGACAGTAACTCTTAACTCACACCACTCAAACTCCTCGAATAGGCAACGCTTCCCCAGTAGAGAAGACTGTAGTTACCTATTGTCGGAAACTCCTGGCAGCACAAGGCTCCTCCTGGCGATCGTTTCGGAGTTTATTGGCTCCTCATCCGTGGGTGGGCAGGTACCCTGGTAGTGCAAACATGCCATCACAGTTACGAAGTTAATTCCACGATATGAGAGATGCCAAATGATGAACAGAATGATACTGTATTTAAAGACTAAATGAACAAGGCATAATTCCATATGGGTTTAAATTAACTATATAATATCGGTGTAGATACACCATACAGTAGTCTTCTCTACTAGATGTTATTGTTATGTTATTGTTATTTTTTGGAGCATTAGCAACTAAGGCCATATTGCTCCGGGATATGCGGTGGTCATTTCGTGACCTTTCCGCATCCTCCGTATTTGGTGGTGACGGGCTCGAACCCCGGGCTAATCAAGAAGCGTGTGCTACGCACTGCTGCTCCTTCCCACCTGGCTACGGAGGCGCCTTCTCTACTAGAGAAGCGTTACTCATTCGAAGTAGTGCAATACCAGGCATCTCGTGAAGGTAGCCACAATATGCGATATAATTAAAATGCCTTTACACTACGTACGTAGTTTAATTTTATGGATTAACTATGGTGTATCAACACCAATATTATATACCTGATGAATTGTGGAACGACTTTGGATGTATCGTGAAGACATCGCTTAAGTTATAGAAATTGGTGAATAGTAATTATGTATTTGTTATGCGCTGACAATAGCCAGCACCCGAATTAATTAGGTGCTGGCTGTGGTCCTGGGGTAACGTACGCAGACGCATATTCGCACATTACGCGATGGAACCCGTATGTTATTTCATAAAGTGCATGGCCTACTGTAAGCTGTTGTGTGGTAAATCGGATTTGGTAAAACAGTTACAATGGAGTTGTAAAACTCTTCTGGCCTTGGCTGTGCGGAGTATAAACGGAAATTTAAATTATGGAACGAGGAGATCTGACAAAATGGAAGTAGCTGTTAACTAACGCGAAAGTCTGCTGGTCCTATCCAAAGGCCCGCAGTAGTAATTTTTAAATCATTTGTGGTAACAAATTTAGGAATACAAAGCATTGTATGGAATAAACATGATTCTCTATAAAAACACTTCTGAAGTGAGAATGTTCTAGAAACTGAAATGTTATTTGAAACAAGTCATGGAAGTTCTTTAGTTAGATTACTATACTATAACTATTACAATTAGTCCCTATAATACGCGATGTGCAGGACTACCTACTGTCCATCCGGCCACAGCTTGCCTTATTCGTGAAGGCTGTAATGCATTCGAGAAGACTGCAACGCCTTCGAGAATAAGGAAAGCTGTGGCCGGGTGGACAGTAGGTAGTCCTGCACATCGCGTATTATAGGGACTAATTGTAATAGTTATAGTATAGTAATCTAACTGGCGTTAAAGATCTTAATTCACTACTTAATTGCAGTATACTACATTTGTCACACCTCAAATGACGTTCAGGTGTGATCACTGCACTAACATGCAATGTTGGGAACAAATGAGAAATAAAGTTTGAGCACAAAATAAATAGAGACACGTAAAACGGTGTAATGTATAAGAATAGCTGACCAACTTATTTTATAAAAATTATAAAATACTGTTAGTTTAAATAATTGCGCTTCGATTTTTAACGCTTGCGCCATCCATATCTTAAATTACTATTTTAACTATTTATATTCTGGGACCAACTTATAAGCCAGGAAGAATTCACAACTGCCAGACGTGGTAAGTTCCTTTTTAACAACCTTTTAAAAAACCTTTTAACAGACCGTGTATTTTTGATGTCATCTAGATACGCAATGTGCAGAGCTACTTACTGTCCACCCAGCTACAGCTTGCCTTATTTGCGAAAGCATTACAGCAGTCACTACATAATTGCAGTACACCACATTTGTCACACCTCAGATGACATTCAGATGTGATCACTGCAGTAACGTGCAATGTTGGAAACAAATGAGGAATGACTTTTGAGCACAAAATAAATAGACATGTAAAACGGTATAATGTATAAGAATAGCTGACTAGATAGTGCAGTTCTGTCTTTAATGCAGAACAAACAGACGAATGTCATTGAGGTATTATTACTGTTTCCAGCAGTATTTCTAATCGTAAATGATGACAAACTCACCTTGTCTGTTGCTATCCTCAGCTTCATTAGACCCTTCTTCCGAACCCAAAGGTGGACTCAGACGATATTCAGCACTGGCTTGCGCTATCGTAACTTTCTCCCTGTTGTCTCTAAACACCTCAAGATGGCAATTATCTCTGCGAAATTCCTCTAAGTCCAATAAATGATTGACAGAAAACCGTTTGGTATTCTCAGAGTTTGGATAGCTTACTTTGTCGTCGTAATGAACAGCCGTATGAATCGTGTTGCTCGGCGTCACTCCAAGGTGCGGACTTCCCGGAATATTCAGTCCATATTCCATCATCATCATTGGACGCAGCAGTTTTTTTTTTTTTTTTTTTCTTTCCTTTTCTTCTTTCTTTCTTTCTTTTTTTTTTTTTTTTTTTTTTAACTATGAAAGTATTAAACACAAGGAGGAGTGTCTCACTGTCCCACAATATCGTGACAGCGTCAGTAAAGATTATTTACCGTAACAGACTCTCATTGATTCCAACCGGGACCGGGGGGGATGAAAGAAGAGAAAAAAAATTACTGATTAGAGCGAAGAATTGTATAGAGGACAATTAAGCCATTTCATCATAATTAAAATTAGTCTTAAAATGAATACCGTCATTGTAGACTGGCTCCAGTACTATCGCCTACAACATCACTTCTGCCTTTAATGACTACCAAATGTTCTAATTACGCTAGTCCTCCGGAAAGAGCTACGAATTTTGAAAAGAGTGGTCAGCGGAACCCAGACCAGCCCCACTTGTTAAAGGCATGGTAAAGCAGTCACCGACCCGCCTGGAAGCAATTTGGCCGTCAGCATATGTCTTCGCTGCACGTGCTCTATGGACTGCTAATGGAGCGTGTAGAGAAGGCGATGACGTCGTCGACATTTGGCCAATGTCTTCTTT